>NW_027412333.1:0-182614 GCF_047663935.1 Musca autumnalis
TGTCCGGTGAACTTTTGTATGGGAAAAGTCATGCCCGGTGATCTTTTGTACTGGGAAAGTCATGCCCGGTCAACTTTTGTATGGGAAAAGTCATCCCCGGTCAACTTTTGTATTGGGAAAGTCATGCCCGGTCAACTTTTGTATGGGAAAAGTCATGCCCGGTGAACTTTTGTATTGGGAAAGTCATGACCGGTCAACTTTTGTATTGGGAAAGTCATGCCCGGTGAACTTTTGTATTGGGAAAGTCATGCCCGGTGATCTTTTGTACTGGGAAAGTCATGCCCGGTGAACTTTTGTATTGGGAAAGTCATGCCCGGTGATCTTTTGTACTGGGAAAGTCATGCCCGGTGATCTTTTGTACTGGGAAAGTCATGCCCGGTGAACTTTTGTACTGGGAAAGTCATGCCCGGTGAACTTTTGTATTGGGAAAGTCATGCCCGGTGAACTTTTGTAGTGGGAAAGTCATGCCCGGTGAACTTTTGTATTGGGAAAGTCATGCCCGGTGAACTTTTGTATTGGGAAAGTCATGCCCGGTGATATTTTGTACTGGGAAAGTCATGTCCGGTGAACTTTTGTATTGGGAAAGTCATGCCCGGTCAACTTTTGTATTGGGAAAGTCATGCCCGGTCAACTTTTGTATTGGGAATGTCATGCCCGGTGATCTTTTGTACTGGGAAAGTCATGTCCGGTGAACTTTTGTATGGGAAAAGTCATGCCCGGAGATCTTTTGTACTGGGAAAGTCATGCCCGGTCAACTTTTGTATGGGAAAAGTCATGCCCGGTCAACTTTTGTATTGGGAAAGTCATGCCCGGTGAACTTTGTATTGGGAAAGTCATGCCCGGTGAACTTTTGTATTGGGAAAGTCATGCCCGGTGATCTTTTGTACTGGGAAAGTCATGCCCGGTGAACTTTTGTAATGGGAAAGTCATGCCCCGGTGAACTTTTGTATTGGGAAAGTTATGCCCGGTGATCTTTTGTACTGAAAAAGTCATGCCCGGTGAACTTTTGTAATGGGAAAGTCATGCCCGGTGAACTTTTGTATTGGGAAAGTCATGCCCGGTGAACTTTTGTATTGGGAAAGTCATGCCCGGTGAACTTTTGTATTGGGAAAGTCATGCCCGGTGAACTTTTGTATTGGGAAAGTCATGCCCGGTGAACTTTTGTATTGGGAAAGTCATGCCCGGTCAACTTTTGTATTGGGAAAGTCATGCCCGGTGATCTTTTGTGCTGGGAAAGTCATGCCCGGTGATCTTTTGTACTGGGAAAGTCATGCCCGGTGAACTTTTGTACTGGGAAAGTCATGCCCGGTGAACTTTTGTATTGGGAAAGTCATGCCCGGTGAACTTTTGTAGTGGGAAAGTCATGCCCGGTGAACTTTTGTATTGGGAAAGTCATGCCCGGTGAACGTTTGTATTGGGAAAGTCATGCCCGGTCAACTTTTGTATGGGAAAAGTCATGCCCGGTGAACTTTTGTATTGGGAAAGTCATGCCCGGTGAACTTTTGTATGGGAAAAGTCATGCCCGGTGAACTTTTGTATTCGGAAAGTCATGTCCGGTCAACTTTTGTATTGGGAAAGTCATGCCCGGTGATCTTTTGTACTGGGAAAGTCATGCCCGGTGAACTTTTGTATTGGAAAGTCATGCCCGGTCAACTTTTGTATTGGGAAAGTCATGCCCGGTGAACTTTTGTATTGGGAAAGTCATGCCCGGTGAACTTTTGTATGGGAAAAGTCATGCCCGGTGAACTTTTGTATGGGAAAAGTCATGCCCGGTGAACTTTTGTATTGGGAAAGTCATGTCTGGTCAACTTTTGTATTGGGAAAGTCATGGCCGGTGATATTTTGTACTGGGAAAGTCATGCCCGGTGAACTTTTGTATTGGGAAAGTCATGCCCGGTCAACTTTTGTATTGGGAAAGTCATGCCCGGTCAACTTTTGTATTGGGAAAGTCATGCCCGGTGATCTTTTGTACTGGGAAAGTCATGTCCGGTGAACTTTTGTATGGGAAAAGTAACGCCCGGTGATCTTTTGTACTGGGAAAGTCATGCCCGGTCAACTTTTGTATGGGAAAAGTCATCCCCGGTCAACTTTTGTATTGGGAAAGTCATGCCCGGTCAACTTTTGTATGGGAAAAGTCATGCCCGGTGAACTTTGTATTGGGAAAGTCATGACCGGTCAACTTTTGTATTGGGAAAGTCATGCCCGGTGAACTTTTGTATTGGGAAAGTCATGCCCGGTGATCTTTTGTACTGGGAAAGTCATGCCCGGTGAACTTTTGTATTGGGAAAGTCATGCCCGGTGAACTTTTGTATTGGGAAAGTCATGCCCGGTGAACTTTTGTACTGGGAAAGTCATGCCCGGTGATCTTTTGTACTGGGAAAGTCATGCCCGGTGAACTTTTGTATTGGGAAAGTCATGCCCGGTGAACTTTTGTACTGGGAAAGTCATGCCCGGTGAACTTTTGTACTGGGAAAGTCATGCCCGGTGAACTTTTGTATTGGGAAAGTCATGCCCGGTCAACTTTTGTACTGGGAAAGTCATGCCCGGTGATCTTTTGTACTGGGAAAGTCATGCCCGGTGATCTTTTGTACTGGGAAAGTCATGCCCGGTGAACTTTTGTACTGGGAAAGTCATGCCCGGTGAACTTTTGTATTGGGAAAGTCATGCCCGGTGAACTTTTGTATTGGGAAAGTCATGCCCGGTGAACTTTTGTATTGGGAAAGTCATGCCGGTGAACTTTTGTATTGGGAAAGTCATGCCCGGTCAACTTTTGTATGGGAAAAGTCATGCCCGGTGAACTTTTGTATTGGGAAAGTCATGCCCGGTGAACTTTTGTATGGGAAAAGTCATGCCCGGTCAACTTTTGTATTGGGAAAGTCATGCCCGGTTATATTTTGTACTGGGAAAGTCATGCCCGGTGAACTTTTGTATTGGGAAAGTCATGCCCGGTCAACTTTTGTATTGGGAAAGTCATGCCCGGTGAACTTTTGTATTGGGAAAGTCATGCCCGGGTGAACTTTTGTATGGGAAAAGTCATGCCCGGTGAACTTTTGTATGGGAAAAGTCATGCCCGGTGAACTTTTGTATTGGAAAGTCATGTCTGGTCAACTTTTGTATTGGGAAAGTCATGCCCGGTGATATTTTGTACTGGGAAAGTCATGTCCGGTGAACTTTTGTATTGGGAAAGTCATGCCCGGTCAACTTTTGTATTGGGAAAGTCATGCCCGGTCAACTTTTGTATTGGGAATGTCATGCCCGGTGATCTTTTGTACTGGGAAAGTCATGTCCGGTGAACTTTTGTATGGGAAAAGTCATGCCCGGTGATCTTTTGTACTGGGAAAGTCATGCCCGGTCAACTTTTGTATGGGAAAAGTCATGCCCGGTCAACTTTTGTATTGGGAAAGTCATGCCCGGTGAACTTTTGTATTGGGAAAGTCATGCCCGGTGAACTTTTGTATTAGGAAAGTCATGCCCGGTCACTTTTGTATTGGGAAAGTCATGCCCGGTGATCTTTGTACTGGGAAAGTCATGCCCGGTGAACTTTTGTAATGGGAAAGTCATGCCCGGTGAACTTTTGTATTGGGAAAGTCATGCCCGGTGAACTTTTGTATTGGGAAAGTCATGCCCGGTGAACTTTTGTATTGGGAAAGTCATGCCCGGTGAACTTTTGTATTGGGAAAGTCATGCCCGGTGAACTTTTGTATTGGGAAAGTCATGCCCGGTCAACTTTTGTATTGGGAAAGTCATGCCCGGTGTACTTTTGTACTGGGAAAGTCATGCCCGGTGATCTTTTGTATTGGGAAAGTCATGCCCGGTGATCTTTTGTACTGGGAAAGTCATGCCCGGTCAACTTTTGTATTGGGAAAGTCATGCCCGGTGATCTTTTGTACTGGGAAAGTCATGCCCGGTGATCTTTTGTACTGGGAAAGTCATGCCCGGTGAACTTTTGTACTGGGAAAGTCATGCCCTGTGAACTTTTGTATTGGGAAAGTCATGCCCGGTGAACTTTTGTATTGGGAAAGTCATGCCCGGTGAACTTTTGTATTGGGAAAGTCATGCCCGGTGAACTTTTGTATTGGGAAAGTCATGCCCGGTCAACTTTTGTATGGGAAAAGTCATGCCCGGTGAACTTTTGTATTGGGAAAGTCATGCCCGGTGAACTTTTGTATGGGAAAAGTCATGCCCGGTGAACTTTTGTATTGGGAAAGTCATGTCCGGTCAACTTTTGTATTGGGAAAGTCATGCCCGGTGATATTTTGTACTGGGAAAGTCATGCCCGGTGAACTTTTGTATTGGGAAAGTCATGCCCGGTCAACTTTTGTATTGGGAAAGTCATGCCCGGTGAACTTTTGTACTGGGAAAGTCATGCCCGGTGATCTTTTGTATTGGGAAAGTCATGCCCGGTGAACTTTTGTATTGGGAAAGTCATGCCCGGTGAACTTTTGTATTGGGAAAGTCATGCCCGGTGATCTTTTGTACTGGGAAAGTCATGCCCGGTCAACTTTTGTATTGGGAAAGTCATGCCCGGTGAACTTTTGTATGGGAAAAGTCATGCCCGGTGAACTTTTGTATTGGGAAAGTCATGCCCGGTGAACTTTTGTATTGGGAAAGTCATGCCCGGTCAACTTTTGTATGGGAAAAGTCATGCCCGGTGAACTTTTGTATTGGGAAAGTCATGCCCGGTGAACTTTTGTATGGGAAAAGTCATGCCCGGTGAACTTTTGTATTGGGAAAGTCATGTCCGGTCAACTTTTGTATTGGGAAAGTCATGCCCGGTGATATTTTGTACTGGGAAAGTCATGCCCGGTGAACTTTTGTATTGGGAAAGTCATGCCCGGTCAACTTTTGTATTGGGAAAGTCATGCCCGGTGAACTTTTGTACTGGGAAAGTCATGCCCGGTGATCTTTTGTATTGGGAAAGTCATGCCCGGTGAACTTTTGTATTGGGAAAGTCATGCCCGGTGAACTTTTGTATTGGGAAAGTCATGCCCGGTGATCTTTTGTACTGGGAAAGTCATGCCCGGTCAACTTTTGTATTGGGAAAGTCATGCCCGGTGAACTTTTGTATGGGAAAAGTCATGCCCGGTGAACTTTGTATTGGGAAAGTCATGCCCGGTCAACTTTTGTATTGGGAAAGTCATGCCCGGTCAACTTTTGTATGGGAAAAGTCATGCCCGGTGAACTTTTGTATTGGGAAAGTCATGCCCGGTGATCTTTTGTACTGGGAAAGTCATGCCCGGTGAACTTTTGTATTGGGAAAGTCATGCCCGGTGAACTTTTGTATGGGAAAAGTCATGCCCGGTGAACTTTTGTATGGGAAAAGTCATGCCCGGTGAACTTTTGTATTGGGAAAGTCATGCCCGGTCAACTTTTGTATTGGGAAAGTCATGCCCGGTGATCTTTTGTACTGGGAAAGTCATGCCCGGTCAACTTTTGTATTGGGAAAGTCATGCCCGGTGAACTTTTGTATTGGGAAAGTCATGCCCGGTGAACTTTTGTATTGGGAAAGTCATGCCCGGTCAACTTTTGTATTGGGAAAGTCATGCCCGGTCAACTTTTGTATGGGAAAAGTCATGCCCGGTGAACTTTTGTATGGGAAAAGTCATGCCCGGTGAACTTTTGTATTGGGAAAGTCATGTCTGGTCAACTTTGTATTGGGAAAGTCATGCCCGGTGAACTTTTGTATTGGGAAAGTCATGCCCGGTCAACTTTTGTATTGGGAAATTCATGCCCGGTGTACTTTTGTACTGGGAAAGTCATGCCCGGTGATCTTTTGTATTGGGAAAGTCATGCCCGGTGATCTTTTGTACTGGGAAAGTCATGCCGGTCAACTTTTGTATTGGGAAAGTCATGCCCGGTGATCTTTTGTACTGGGAAAGTCATGCCCGGTGATCTTTTGTACTGGGAAAGTCATGCCCGGTGAACTTTTGTACTGGGAAAGTCATGCCCTGTGAACTTTTGTATTGGGAAAGTCATGCCCGGTGAACTTTTGTATTGGGAAAGTCATGCCCGGTGAACGTTTGTATTGGGAAAGTCATGCCCGGTGAACTTTTGTATTGGGAAAGTCATGCCCGGTCAACTTTTGTATGGGAAAAGTCATGCCCGGTGAACTTTTGTATTGGGAAAGTCATGCCCGGTGAACTTTTGTATGGGAAAAGTCATGCCCGGTGAACTTTTGTATTGGGAAAGTCATGTCCGGTGAACTTTTGTATTGGGAAAGTCATGCCCGGTCAACTTTTGTATTGGGAAAGTCATGCCCGGTCAACTTTTGTATGGGAAAAGTCATGCCCGGTGAACTTTTGTATGGGAAAAGTCATGCCCGGTGAACTTTTGTATTGGGAAAGTCATGTCTGGTCAACTTTTGTATTGGGAAAGTCATGCCCGGTGATATTTTGTATTGGGAAAGTCATGCCCGGTGATCTTTTGTACTGGGAAAGTCATGCCCGGTGAACTTTTGTATTGGGAAAGTCATGCCCGGTGATCTTTTGTACTGGGAAAGTCATGCCCGGTGAACTTTTGTACTGGGAAAGTCATGCCCTGTGAACTTTTGTATTGGGAAAGTCATGCCCGGTGAACTTTTGTATTGGGAAAGTCATGCCCGGTGAACTTTTGTATTGGGAAAGTCATGCCCGGTGAACTTTTGTATTGGGAAAGTCATGCCGGTCAACTTTTGTATGGGAAAAGTCATGCCCGGTGAACTTTTGTATTGGGAAAGTCATGCCCGGTGAACTTTTGTATGGGAAAAGTCATGCCCGGTGAACTTTTGTATTGGGAAAGTCATGTCCGGTCAACTTTTGTATTGGGAAAGTCATGCCCGGTGATATTTTATACTGGGAAAGTCATGCCCGGTGAACTTTTGTATTGGGAAAGTCATGCCCGGCCAACTTTTGTATTGGGAAAGTCATGCCCGGTGAACTTTTGTACTGGGAAAGTCATGCCCGGTGATCTTTGCCCGGTGAACTTTTGTATGGGAAAAGTCATGCCCGGTGAACTTTTGTATTGGGAAAGTCATGTCCGGTCAACTTTTGTATTGGGAAAGTCATGCCCGGTGATATTTTGTACTGGGAAAGTCATGCCCGGTGAACTTTTGTATTGGGAAAGTCATGCCCGGTCAACTTTTGTATTGGGAAAGTCATGCCCGGTGAACTTTTGTACTGGGAAAGTCATGCCCGGTGATCTTTTGTACTGGGAAAGTCATGCCCGGTCAACTTTTGTATTGGGAAAGTCATGCCCGGTGAACTTTTGTATGGGAAAAGTCATGCCCGGTGAACTTTTGTATTGGGAAAGTCATGCCCGGTCAACTTTTGTATTGGGAAAGTCATGCCCGGTCAACTTTTGTATGGGAAAAGTCATGCCCGGTGAACTTTTGTATTGGGAAAGTCATGCCCGGTGATCTTTTGTACTGGGAAAGTCATGCCCGGTGAACTTTTGTATTGGGAAAGTCATGCCCGGTGAACTTTTGTATGGGAAAAGTCATGCCCGGTGAACTTTTGTATGGGAAAAGTCATGCCCGGTGAACTTTTGTATTGGGAAAGTCATGCCCGGTCAACTTTTGTATTGGGAAAGTCATGCCGGTGATCTTTTGTACTGGGAAAGTCATGCCCGGTCAACTTTTGTATTGGGAAAGTCATGCCCGGTGAACTTTTGTATTGGGAAAGTCATGCCCGGTCAACTTTTGTATTGGAAAGTCATGCCCGGTCAACTTTTGTATTGGGAAAGTCATGCCCGGTCAACTTTTGTATGGGAAAAGTCATGCCCGGTGAACTTTTGTATGGGAAAAGTCATGCCCGGTGATCTTTTGTATTGGGAAAGTCATGTCTGGTCAACTTTTGTATTGGGAAAGTCATGCCCGGTGATATTTTGTACTGGGAAAGTCATGCCCGGTGAACTTTTGTATTGGGAAAGTCATGTCCGGTCAACTTTTGTATTGGGAAAGTCATGCCCGGTGAACTTTTGTATTGGGAAAGTCATGCCCGGTGAACTTTTGTATTGGGAAAGTCATGTCTGGTCAACTTTTGTATTGGGAAAGTCATGCCCGGTGATATTTTGTACTGGGAAAGTCATGCCCGGTGAACTTTTGTATTGGGAAAGTCATGCCCGGTGAACTTTTGTATGGGAAAAGTCATGCCCGGTGAACTTTTGTATTGGGAAAGTCATGCCCGGTGAACTTTTGTATTGGGAAAGTCATGCCCGGTCAACTTTTGTATGGGAAAAGTCATGCCCGGTGAACTTTTGTATTGGGAAAGTCATGCCCGGTGAACTTTTGTATGGGAAAAGTCATGCCCGGTGAACTTTTGTATTGGGAAAGTCATGTCGCGTCAACTTTTGTATTGGGAAAGTCATGCCCGGTGATATTTTGTACTGGGAAAGTCATGCCCGGTGAACTTTTGTATTGGGAAAGTCATGCCCGGTCAACTTTTGTATTGGGAAAGTCATGCCCGGTGAACTTTTGTACTGGGAAAGTCATGCCCGGTGATCTTTTGTACTGGGAAAGTCATGCCCGGTCAACTTTTGTATTGGGAAAGTCATGCCCGGTGAACTTTTGTATGGGAAAAGTCATGCCCGGTGAACTTTTGTATTGGGAAAGTCATGCCCGGTCAACTTTTGTATTGGGAAAGTCATGCCCGGTCAACTTTTGTATGGGAAAAGTCATGCCCGGTGAACTTTTGTATTGGGAAAGTCATGCCCGGTGATCTTTTGTACTGGGAAAGTCATGCCCGGTGAACTTTTGTATTGGGAAAGTCATGCCCGGTGAACTTTTGTATGGGAAAAGTCATGCCCGGTGAACTTTTGTATGGGAAAAGTCATGCCCGGTGAACTTTTGTATTGGGAAAGTCATGCCCGGTCAACTTTTGTATTGGGAAAGTCATGCCCGGTGATCTTTTGTACTGGGAAAGTCATGCCCGGTCAACTTTTGTATTGGGAAAGTCATGCCCGGTGAACTTTTGTATTGGGAAAGTCATGCCCGGTGAACTTTTGTATTGGGAAAGTCATGCCCGGTCAACTTTTGTATTGGGAAAGTCATGCCCGGTCAACTTTTGTATGGGAAAAGTCATGCCCGGTGAACTTTTGTATGGGAAAAGTCATGCCCGGTGAACTTTTGTATTGGGAAAGTCATGTCTGGTCAACTTTTGTATTGGGAAAGTCATGCCCGGTGATATTTTGTACTGGGAAAGTCATGCCCGGTGAACTTTTGTATTGGGAAAGTCATGTCCGGTCAACTTTTGTATTGGGAAAGTCATGCCCGGTGATCTTTTGTACTGGGAAAGTCATGCCCGGTGAACTTTTGTATTGGGAAAGTCATGCCCGGTCAACTTTTGTATTGGGAAAGTCATGCCCGGTGAACTTTTGTATTGGGAAAGTCATGCCCGGTGAACTTTTGTATGGGAAAAGTCATGCCCGGTGAACTTTTGTATGGGAAAAGTCATGCCCGGTGAACTTTTGTATTGGGAAAGTCATGTCTGGTCAACTTTTGTATTGGGAAAGTCATGCCCGGTGATATTTTGTACTGGGAAAGTCATGCCCGGTGAACTTTTGTATTGGGAAAGTCATGCCCGGTCAACTTTTGTATTGGGAAAGTCATGCCCGGTGATCTTTTGTACTGGGAAAGTCATGTCCGGTGAACTTTTGTATGGGAAAAGTCATGCCCGGTGATCTTTTGTACTGGGAAAGTCATGCCCGGTCAACTTTTGTATGGGAAATGTCATCCCCGGTCAACTTTTGTATTGGGAAAGTCATGCCCGGTCAACTTTTGTATGGGAAAAGTCATGCCCGGTGAACTTTTGTATTGGGAAAGTCATGACCGGTCAACTTTTGTATTGGGAAAGTCATGCCCGGTGAACTTTTGTATTGGGAAAGTCATGCCCGGTGATCTTTTGTACTGGGAAAGTCATGCCCGGTGAACTTTTGTATTGGGAAAGTCATGCCCGGTGAACTTTTGTATTGGGAAAGTCATGCCCGGTGAACTTTTGTACTGGGAAAGTCATGCCCGGTGATCTTTTGTACTGGGAAAGTCATGCCCGGTGAACTTTTGTATTGGGAAAGTCATGCCCGGTGAACTTTTGTACTGGGAAAGTCATGCCCGGTGAACTTTTGTACTGGGAAAGTCATGCCCGGTGAACTTTTGTATTGGGAAAGTCATGCCCGGTGAACTTTTGTATTGGGAAAGTCATGCCCGGTGAACTTTTGTATTGGGAAAGTCATGCCCGGTCAACTTTTGTATTGGGAAAGTCATGCCAGGTGAACTTTTGTATTGGGAAAGTCATGCCCGGTGATCTTTTGTACTGGGAAAGTAATGCCCGGTGAACTTTTGTACTGGGAAAGTCATGCCCGGTCAACTTTTGTATTGGGAAAGTCATGCCCGGTGATCTTTTGTACTGGGAAAGTCATGCCCGGTGATCTTTTGTACTGGGAAAGTCATGCCCGGTGAACTTTTGTACTGGGAAAGTCATGCCCGGTGAACTTTTGTATTGGGAAAGTCATGCCCGTGAACTTTTGTATTGGGAAAGTCATGCCCGGTGAACTTTTGTATTGGGAAAGTCATGCCCGGTGAACTTTTGTATTGGGAAAGTCATGCCCGGTGAACTTTTGTATGGGAAAAGTCATGCCCGGTGAACTTTTGTATTGGGAAAGTCATGCCCGGTGAACTTTTGTATGGGAAAAGTCATGCCCGGTGAACTATTGTATTGGGAAAGTCATGTCCGGTCAACTTTTGTATTGGGAAAGTCATGCCCGGTGAACTTTTGTATGGGAAAAGTCATGCCCGGTGAACTTTTGTATTGGGAAAGTCATGCCCGGTCAACTTTTGTATTGGGAAAGTCATGCCCGGTCAACTTTTGTATTGGGAAAAGTCATGCCCGGTGATCTTTTGTACTGGGAAAGTCATGCCCGGTGAACTTTTGTATGGGAAAAGTCATGCCCGGTGATCTTTTGTATTGGGAAAGTCATGCCCGGTGAACTTTTGTATTGGGAAAGTCATGCCCGGTCAACTTTTGTATTGGGAAAGTCATGCCCGGTGATCTTTTGTACTAGGAAAGTCATGTCCGGTGAACTTTTGTATTAGGAAAGTCATGCCCGGTGATCTTTTGTATTGGGAAAGTCATGCCCGGTCAACTTTTGTATTGGGAAAGTCATGCCCGGTGAACTTTTGTATTGGGAAAGTCATGCCCGGTGAACTTTTGTACTGGGAAAGTCATGCCCGGTGAACTTTTGTATTGGGAAAGTCATGCCCGGTCAACTTTTGTATTGGGAAAGTCATGGCCGGTGATCTTTTGTACTGGGAAAGTCATGCCCGGTGAACTTTTGTATGGGAAAAGTCATGCCCGGTGAACTTTTGTATTGGGAAAGTCATGCCCGGTCAACTTTTGTATTGGGAAAGTCATGCCCGGTGATCTTTTGTATTGGGAAAGTCATGCCCGGTCAACTTTTGTACTGGGAAAGTCATGCCCGGTGAACTTTTGTATTGGGAAAGTCATGCCCGGTGAACTTTTGTATTGGGAAAGTCATGCCCGGTGAACTTTTGTATTGGGAAAGTCATGCCCGGTGAACTTTTGTATTGGGAAAGTCATGCCCGGTGAACTTTTGTATTAGGAAAGTCATACCCGGTGAACTTTTGTATTGGGAAAGTCATGCCCGGTCAACTTTTGTATTGGGAAAGTCATGCCCGGTGAACTTTTGTACTGGGAAAGTCATGCCCGGTGATCTTTTGTATTGGGAAAGTCATGCCCGGTGAACTTTTGTATTGGGAAAGTCATGCCCGGTGAACTTTTGTATTGGGAAAGTCATGCCCGGTGATCTTTTGTACTGGGAAAGTCATGCCCGGTCAACTTTTGTATTGGGAAAGTCATGCCCGGTGAACTTTTGTATGGGAAAAGTCATGCCCGGTGAACTTTTGTATTGGGAAAGTCATGCCCGGTCAACTTTTGTATTGGGAAAGTCATGCCCGGTCAACTTTTGTATGGGAAAAGTCATGCCCGGTGAACTTTTGTATTGGGAAAGTCATGCCCGGTGATCTTTTGTACTGGGAAAGTCATGCCCGGTGAACTTTTGTATTGGGAAAGTCATGCCCGGTGAACTTTTGTATGGGAAAAGTCATGCCCGGTGAACTTTTGTATGGGAAAAGTCATGCCCGGTGAACTTTTGTATTGGGAAAGTCATGCCCGGTCAACTTTTGTATTGGGAAAGTCATGCCCGGTGATCTTTTGTACTGGGAAAGTCATGCCCGGTCAACTTTTGTATTGGGAAAGTCATGCCCGGTGAACTTTTGTATTGGGAAAGTCATGCCCGGTGAACTTTTGTATTGGGAAAGTCATGCCCGGTCAACTTTTGTATTGGGAAAGTCATGCCCGGTCAACTTTTGTATTGGGAAAGTCATGCCCGGTGAACTTTTGTATTGGGAAAGTCATGCCCGGTGAACTTTTGTATTGGGAAAGTCATGCCCGGTGAACTTTTGTATGGGAAAAGTCATGCCCGGTGAACTTTTGTATTGGGAAAGTCATGCCCGGCGAACTTTTGTATTGGGAAAGTCATGCCCGGTGATCTTTTGTACTGGGAAAGTTATGCCCGGTGAACTTTTGTATTGGGAAAGTCATGCCCGGTCAACTTTTGTATTGGGAAAGTCATGCCCGGTGATCTTTTGTACTGGGAAAGTCATGCCCGGTGAACTTTTGTATTGGGAAAGTCATGCCCGGTGAACTTTTGTATTGGGAAAGTCATGCCCGGTGAACTTTTATATTGGGAAAGTCATGCCCGGTGAACCTTTGTATGGGAAAAGTCATGCCCGGTGAACTTTTGTATGGGAAAAGTCATGCCCGGTGAACTTTTGTATTGGGAAAGTCATGTCCGGTCAACTTTTGTATTGGGAAAGTCATGCCCGGTGATATTTTGTACTGGGAAAGTCATGCCCGGTGAACTTTTGTATTGGGAAAGTCATGCCCGGTCAACTTTTGTATTGGGAAAGTCATGCCCCGTCAACTTTTGTATTGGGAAAGTCATGCCCGGTGATCTTTTGTACTGGGAAAGTCATGCCCGGTGAACTTTTGTATGGGAAAAGTCATGCCCGGTGATCTTTTGTACTGGGAAAGTCATGCCTGGTCAACTTTTGTATGGGGAAAGTCATGCCCGGTGAACTTTTGTATGGGAAAAGTCATGCCCGGTGAACTTTTGTATTGGGAAAGTCATGCCCGGTCAACTTTTGTATTGGGAAAGTCATGCCCGGTGATCTTTTGTATTGGGAAATTCATGCCCGGTGAACTTTTGTATTGGGAAAGTCACGCCCGGTGAACTTTTGTATTGGGAAAGTCATGCCCGGTGAACTTTTGTATTGGGAAAGTCATGCCCGGTGAACTTTTGTATTGGGAAAGTCATGCCCGGTTAACTTTTGTATTGGGAAAGTCATGCCCGGTGAACTTTTGTACTGGGAAAGTCATGCCCGGTGATCTTTTGTATTGGGAAAGTCATGCCCGGTGAACTTTTGTATTGGGTAAGTCATGCCCGGTGAACTTTTGAATTGGGAAAGTCATGCCCGGTGAACTTTTGTATTGGGAAAGTCATGCCCGGTGAACTTTTGTATGGGAAAAGTCATGCCCGGTGAACTTTTGTATTGGGAAAGTCATGCCCGGTCAACTTTTGTATTGGGAAAGTCATGCCCGGTGAACTTTTGTATTGGGAAAGTCATGCCCGGTGATCTTTTGTACTGGGAAAGTCATGCCGGTGAACTTTTGTATTGGGAAAGTCATGCCCGGTGAACTTTTGTATTGGGAAAGTCATGCCCGGTGAACTTTTGTACTGGGAAAGTCATGCCCGGTGAACTTTTGTATTGGGAAAGTCATGCCCGGTGAACTTTTGTATTGGGAAAGTCATGCCCGGTGAACTTTTGTATTGGGAAAGTCATGCCCGGTGAACTTTTGTACTGGGAAAGTCATGCCCGGTGATCTTTTGTACTGGGAAAGTCATGCCCGGTGAACTTTTGTATTGGGAAAATCATGCCCGGTGATCTTTTGTACTGGGAAAGTCATGCCCGGTGAACTTTTGTACTGGGAAAGTCATGCCCGGTGAACTTTTGTACTGGGAAAGTCATGCCCGGTGAACTTTTGTATTGGGAAAGTCATGCCCGGTGAACTTTTGTATTGGGAAAGTCATGCCCGGTGAACTTTTGTATTGGGAAAGTCATGCCCGGTGAACTTTTGTATTGGGAAAGTCATGCCCGGTGAACTTTTGTATTGGGAAAGTCATGCCCGGTGAACTTTTGTATTGGGAAAGTCATGCCCGGTGATCTTTTGTACTGGGAAAGTCATGCCCGGTGAACTTTTGTATTGGGAAAGTCATGCCCGGTCAACTTTTGTATGGGAAAAGTCATGCCCGGTGAACTTTTGTATTGGGAAAGTCATGCCCGGTGATCTTTTGTACTGGGAAAGTCATGCCCGGTGAACTTTTGTATTGGGAAAGTCATGCCCGGTGAACTTTTGTATGGGAAAAGTCATGCCCGGTGAACTTTTGTATGGGAAAAGTCATGCCCGGTGAACTTTTGTATTGGGAAAGTCATGCCCGGTCAACTTTTGTATTGGGAAAGCCATGCCCGGTGATCTTTTGTACTGGGAAAGTCATGCCCGGTCAACTTTTGTATTGGGAAAGTCATGCCCGGTGAACTTTTGTATTGGGAAAGTCATGCCCGGTGAACTTTTGTACTGGGAAAGTCATGCCCGGTGAACTTTTGTATTGGGAAAGTCATGCCCGGTCAACTTTTGTATGGGAAAAGTCATGCCCGGTGAACTTTTGTATTGGGAAAGTCATGCCCGGTGATCTTTTGTACTGGGAAAGTCATGCCCGGTGAACTTTTGTATTGGGAAAGTCATGCCCGGTGAACTTTTGTATGGGAAAAGTCATGCCCGGTGAACTTTTGTATGGGAAAAGTCATGCCCGGTGAACTTTTGTATTGGGAAAATCATGCCCGGTGATCTTTTGTACTGGGAAAGTCATGCCCGGTGAACTTTTGTACTGGGAAAGTCATGCCCGGTGAACTTTTGTACTGGGAAAGTCATGCCCGGTGAACTTTTGTATTGGGAAAGTCATGCCCGGTGAACTTTTGTATTGGGAAAGTCATGCCCGGTGAACTTTTGTATTGGGAAAGTCATGCCCGGTGAACTTTTGTATTGGGAAAGTCATGCCCGGTGAACTTTTGTATTGGGAAAGTCATGCCCGGTGAACTTTTGTATTGGGAAAGTCATGCCCGGTGATCTTTTGTACTGGGAAAGTCATGCCCGGTGAACTTTTGTATTGGGAAAGTCATGCCCGGTCAACTTTTGTATGGGAAAAGTCATGCCCGGTGAACTTTTGTATTGGGAAAGTCATGCCCGGTGATCTTTTGTACTGGGAAAGTCATGCCCGGTGAACTTTTGTATTGGGAAAGTCATGCCCGGTGAACTTTTGTATGGGAAAAGTCATGCCCGGTGAACTTTTGTATGGGAAAAGTCATGCCCGGTGAACTTTTGTATTGGGAAAGTCATGCCCGGTCAACTTTTGTATTGGGAAAGCCATGCCCGGTGATCTTTTGTACTGGGAAAGTCATGCCCGGTCAACTTTTGTATTGGGAAAGTCATGCCCGGTGAACTTTTGTATTGGGAAAGTCATGCCCGGTGAACTTTTGTATTGGGAAAGTCATGCCCGGTCAACTTTTGTATTGGGAAAGTCATGCCCGGTCAACTTTTGTATTGGGAAAGTCATGCCCGGTGAACTTTTGTATTGGGAAAGTCATGCCCGGTGAACTTTTGTATTGGGAAAGTCATGCCCGGTGAACTTTTGTATGGGAAAAGTCATGCCCGGTGAACTTTTGTATTGGGAAAGTCATGCCCGGCGAACTTTTGTATTGGGAAAGTCATGCCCGGTGATCTTTTGTACTGGGAAAGTTATGCCCGGTGAACTTTTGTATTGGGAAAGTCATGCCCGGTCAACTTTTGTATTGGGAAAGTCATGCCCGGTGATCTTTTGTACTGGGAAAGTCATGCCCGGTGAACTTTTGTATTGGGAAAGTCATGCCCGGTGAACTTTTGTATTGGGAAAGTCATGCCCGGTGAACTTTTATATTGGGAAAGTCATGCCCGGTGAACCTTTGTATGGGAAAAGTCATGCCCGGTGAACTTTTGTATGGGAAAAGTCATGCCCGGTGAACTTTTGTATTGGGAAAGTCATGTCCGGTCAACTTTTGTATTGGGAAAGTCATGCCCGGTGATATTTTGTACTGGGAAAGTCATGCCCGGTGAACTTTTGTATTGGGAAAGTCATGCCCGGTCAACTTTTGTATTGGGAAAGTCATGCCCGGTCAACTTTTGTATTGGGAAAGTCATGCCCGGTGATCTTTTGTACTGGGAAAGTCATGCCCGGTGAACTTTTGTATGGGAAAAGTCATGCCCGGTGATCTTTTGTACTGGGAAAGTCATGCCTGGTCAACTTTTGTATGGGAAAAGTCATGCCCGGTCAACTTTTGTATGGGGAAAGTCATGCCCGGTGAACTTTTGTATGGGAAAAGTCATGCCCGGTGAACTTTTGTATTGGGAAAGTCATGCCCGGTCAACTTTTGTATTGGGAAAGTCATGCCCGGTGATCTTTTGTATTGGGAAAGTCATGCCCGGTCAACTTTTGTACTGGGAAAGTCATGCCCGGTGAACTTTTGTATTGGGAAAGTCATGCCCGGAGAACTTTTGTATTGGAAAATTCATGCCCGGTGAACTTTTGTATTAGGAAAGTCATGCCCGGTGAACTTTTGTATTGGGAAAGTCATGCCCGGTGAACTTTTGTATTGGGAAAGTCATGCCCGGTGAACTTTTGTATTGGGAAAGTCATGCCCGGTTAACTTTTGTATTGGGAAAGTCATGCCCGGTGAACTTTTGTACTGGGAAAGTCATGCCCGGTGATCTTTTGTATTGGGAAAGTCATGCCCGGTGAACTTTTGTATTGGGTAAGTCATGCCCGGTGAACTTTTGTATTGGGAAAGTCATGCCCGGTGAACTTTTGTATTGGGAAAGTCATGCCCGGTGAACTTTTGTATGGGAAAAGTCATGCCCGGTGAACTTTTGTATTGGGAAAGTCATGCCCGGTCAACTTTTGTATTGGGAAAGTCATGCCCGGTGAACTTTTGTATTGGGAAAGTCATGCCCGGTGATCTTTTGTACTGGGAAAGTCATGCCCGGTGAACTTTTGTATTGGGAAAATCATGCCCGGTGATCTTTTGTACTGGGAAAGTCATGCCCGGTGAACTTTTGTACTGGGAAAGTCATGCCCGGTGAACTTTTGTACTGGGAAAGTCATGCCCGGTGAACTTTTGTATTGGGAAAGTCATGCCCGGTGAACTTTTGTATTGGGAAAGTCATGCCCGGTGAACTTTTGTATTGGGAAAGTCATGCCCGGTGAACTTTTGTATTGGGAAAGTCATGCCCGGTGAACTTTTGTATTGGGAAAGTCATGCCCGGTGAACTTTTGTATTGGGAAAGTCATGCCCGGTGATCTTTTGTACTGGGAAAGTCATGCCCGGTGAACTTTTGTACTGGGAAAGTCATGCCCGGTCAACTTTTGTATTGGGAAAGTCATGCCCGGTGATCTTTTGTACTGGGAAAGTCATGCCCGGTGATCTTTTGTACTGGGAAAGTCATGCCCGGTGAACTTTTGTATTGGGAAAGTCATGCCCGGTGAACTTTTGTATTGGGAAAGTCATGCCCGGTGAACTTTTGTACTGGGAAAGTCATGCCCGGTGAACTTTTGTATTGGGAAAGTCATGCCCGGTGAACTTTTGTATGGGAAAAGTCATGCCCGGTGAACTTTTGTATTGGGGAAGTCATGCCCGGTGATCTTTTGTACTGGGTAAGTCATGCCCGGTGAACTTTTGTATGGGAAAAGTCATGCCCGGTGAACTTTTGTATGGGAAAAGTCATGCCCGGTGAACTTTTGTATTAGGAAAGTCATGCCTTGTGAACTTTTGTATTGGGAAAGTCATGCCCGGTGAACTTTTGTACTGGGAAAGTCATGCCCGGTGAACTTTTGTATGGGAAAAGTCATGCCCGGTGAACTTTTGTATTGGGAAAGTCATGCCCGGTGAACTTTTGTACTGGGAAAGTCATGCCCGGTGAACTTTTGTATTGGGAAAGTCATGCCCGGTGAACTTTTGTATTGGGAAAGTCATGCCCGGTCAACTTTTGTATTGGGAAAAGTCATGCCCGGTGAACTTTTGTATTGGAAAAGTCATGCCCGGTGAACTTTTGTATTGGGAGAGTCATGCCCGGTCAACTTTTGTATTGGGAAAGTCATGCCCGGTGATCTTTTGTACTGGGAAAGTCATGCCCGGTGAACTTTTGTATTGGGAAAGTCATGCCCGGTGAACTTTTGTATTGGGAAAGTCATGCCCGGTGATCTTTTGTACTGGGAAAGTCATGCCCGGTCAACTTTTGTATTGGGAAAGTCATGCCCGGTGATCTTTTGTACTGGGAAAGTCATGCCCGGTGATATTTTGTACTGGGAAAGTCATGCCCGGTGAACTTTTGTATTGGGAAAGTCATGCCCGGTGAACTTTGTATTGGGAAAGTCATGCCCGGTGAACTTTTGTATTGGGAAAGTCATGCCCGGTGAACTTTTGTATTGGGAAAGTCATGCCCGGTCAACTTTTGTATGGGAAAAGTCATGCCCGGTGAACTTTTGTATTGGGAAAGTCATGCCCGGTCAACTTTTGTATGGGAAAAGTCATGCCCGGTGAACTTTTGTATTGGGAAAGTCATGCCCGGTCAACTTTTGTATTGGGAAAGTCATGCCCGGTGAACTTTTGTATTGGGAAAGTCATGCCCGGTGAACTTTTGTATTGGGAAAGTCATGCCCGGTGAACTTTTGTATTGGGAAAGTCATGCCCGGTGAACTTTTGTACTGGGAAAGTCATGCCCGGTGATCTTTTGTATTGGGAAAGTCATGCCCGGTGAACTTTTGTATTGGGAAAGTCATGCCCGGTGAACTTTTGTATTGGGAAAGTCATGCCCGGTGAACTTTTGTATTGGGAAAGTCATGCCCGGTGAACTTTTGTACTGGGAAAGTCATGCCCGGTGAACTTTTGTATTGGGAAAGTCATGCCCGGTGAACTTTTGTATTGGGAAAGTCATGCCCGGTGATCTTTTGTACTGGGAAAGTCATGCCCGGTGAACTTTTGTACTGGGAAAGTCATGCCCGGTCAACTTTTGTATTGGGAAAGTCATGCCCGGTGATCTTTTGTACTGGGAAAGTCATGCCCGGTGATCTTTTGTACTGGGAAAGTCATGCCCGGTGAACTTTTGTATTGGGAAAGTCATGCCCGGTGAACTTTTGTATTGGGAAAGTCATGCCCGGTGAACTTTTGTACTGGGAAAGTCATGCCCGGTGAACTTTTGTATTGGGAAAGTCATGCCCGGTGAACTTTTGTATGGGAAAAGTCATGCCCGGTGAACTTTTGTATTGGGGAAGTCATGCCCGGTGATCTTTTGTACTGGGTAAGTCATGCCCGGTGAACTTTTGTATGGGAAAAGTCATGCCCGGTGAACTTTTGTATTAGGAAAGTCATGCCTTGTGAACTTTTGTATTGGGAAAGTCATGCCCGGTGAACTTTTGTACTGGGAAAGTCATGCCCGGTGAACTTTTGTATGGGAAAAGTCATGCCCGGTGAACTTTTGTATTGGGAAAGTCATGCCCGGTGAACTTTTGTACTGGGAAAGTCATGCCCGGTGAACTTTTGTATTGGGAAAGTCATGCCCGGTGAACTTTTGTATTGGGAAAGTCATGCCCGGTCAACTTTTGTATTGGGAAAAGTCATGCCCGGTGAACTTTTGTATTGGAAAAGTCATGCCCGGTGAACTTTTGTATTGGGAGAGTCATGCCCGGTCAACTTTTGTATTGGGAAAGTCATGCCCGGTGATCTTTTGTACTGGGAAAGTCATGCCCGGTGAACTTTTGTATTGGGAAAGTCATGCCCGGTGAACTTTTGTATTGGGAAAGTCATGCCCGGTGATCTTTTGTACTGGGAAAGTCATGCCCGGTCAACTTTTGTATTGGGAAAGTCATGCCCGGTGATCTTTTGTACTGGGAAAGTCATGCCCGGTGATATTTTGTACTGGGAAAGTCATGCCCGGTGAACTTTTGTATTGGGAAAGTCATGCCCGGTGAACTTTTGTATTGGGAAAGTCATGCCCGGTGAACTTTTGTATTGGGAAAGTCATGCCCGGTGAACTTTTGTATTGGGAAAGTCATGCCCGGTCAACTTTTGTATGGGAAAAGTCATGCCCGGTGAACTTTTGTATTGGGAAAGTCATGCCCGGTCAACTTTTGTATGGGAAAAGTCATGCCCGGTGAACTTTTGTATTGGGAAAGTCATGCCCGGTCAACTTTTGTATTGGGAAAGTCATGCCCGGTGAACTTTTGTATTGGGAAAGTCATGCCCGGTGAACTTTTGTATTGGGAAAGTCATGCCCGGTGAACTTTTGTATTGGGAAAGTCATGCCCGGTGAACTTTTGTACTGGGAAAGTCATGCCCGGTGATCTTTTGTATTGGGAAAGTCATGCCCGGTGAACTTTTGTATTGGGAAAGTCATGCCCGGTGAACTTTTGTATTGGGAAAGTCATGCCCGGTGAACTTTTGTATTGGGAAAGTCATGCCCGGTGAACTTTTGTACTGGGAAAGTCATGCCCGGTGAACTTTTGTATTGGAAAAGTCATGCCCGGTGAACTTTTGTACTGGGAATGTCATGCCCGGTGATCTTTTGTACTGGGAAAGTCATGCCCGGTGATCTTTTGTATTGGGAAAGTCATGCCCGGTGAACTTTTGTATTGGGAAAGTCATGCCCGGTGAACTTTTGTATTGGGAAAGTCATGCCCGGTGATCTTTTGTACTGGGAAAGTCATGCCCGGTCAACTTTTGTATTGGGAAAGTCATGCCCGGTGAACTTTTGTATTGGGAAAGTCATGCCCGGTGAACTTTTGTATTGGGAAAGTCATGCCCGGTGAACTTTTGTATTGGGAAAGTCATGCCCGTGTGAACTTTTGTATTGGGAAAGTCATGCCCGGTGAACTTTTGTACTGGGAAAGTCATGCCCGGTGATCTTTTGTATTGGGAAAGTCATGCCCGGTGAACTTTTGTATTGGGAAAGTCATGCCCGGTGAACTTTTGTATTGGGAAAGTCATGCCCGGTGAACTTTTGTATTGGAAAGTCATGCCCGGTGAACTTTTGTACTGGGAAAGTCATGCCCGGTGAACTTTTGTATTGGAAAAGTCATGCCCGTGTGAACTTTTGTACTGGGAATGTCATGCCCGGTGATCTTTTGTACTGGGAAAGTCATGCCCGGTGATCTTTTGTATTGGGAAAGTCATGCCCGGTGAACTTTGTATTGGGAAAGTCATGCCCGGTGAACTTTTGTATTGGGAAAGTCATGCCCGGTGATCTTTTGTACTGGGAAAGTCAACTTTTGTATTGGGTCAACTTTTGTATTGGGAAAGTCATGCCCGGTGAACTTTTGTATTGGGAAAGTCATGCCCGGTGAACTTTTGTATTGGGAAAGTCATGCCCGGTGAACTTTTGTATTGGGAAAGTCATGCCCGGTGATCTTTTGTATTGGGAAAGTCATGCCCGGTCAACTTTTGTACTGGGAAAGTCATGTCCGGTGAACTTTTGTAATGGGAAAGTCATGCCCGGTGAACTTTTGTATTGGGAAAGTCATGCCCGGTGAACTTTTGTATTGGGAAAGTCATGCCCGGTGAACTTTTGTATTGGGAAAGTCATGCCCGGTCAACTTTTGTACTGGGAAGTCATGTCCGGTGAACTTTTGTAATGGGAAAGTCATGCCCGGTGAACTTTTGTATTGGGAAAGTCATGCCCGGTGAACTTTTGTATTGGGAAAGTCATGCCCGGTGAACTTTTGTATTGGGAAAGTCATGCCCGGTGAACTTTTGTATTGGGAAAGTCATGCCCGGTGAACTTTTGTATTGGGAAAGTCATGCCCGGTCAACTTTTGTATTGGGAAAGTCATGCCCGGTGAACTTTTGTACTGGGAAAGTCATGCCCGGTGATCTTTTGTATTGGGAAAGTCATGCCCGGTGAACTTTTGTATTGGGAAAGTCATGCCCGGTGAACTTTTGTATTGGGAAAGTCATGCCCGGTGATCTTTTGTACTGGGAAAGTCATGCCCGGTCAACTTTTGTATTGGGAAAGTCATGCCCGGTGAACTTTTGTATGGGAAAAGTCATGCCCGGTGAACTTTTGTATTGGGAAAGTCATGCCCGGTCAACTTTTGTATTGGGAAAGTCATGCCCGGTCAACTTTTGTATGGGAAAAGTCATGCCCGGTGAACTTTTGTATTGGGAAAGCCATGCCCGGTGATCTTTTGTACTGGGAAAGTCATGCCCGGTGAACTTTTGTATTGAGAAAGTCATGCCCGGTGAACTTTTGTATGGGAAAAGTCATGCCCGGTGAACTTTTGTATGGGAAAAGTCATGCCCGGTGAACTTTTGTATTGGGAAAGTCATGCCCGGTCAACTTTTGTATTGGGAAAGTCATGCCCGGTGATCTTTTGTACTGGGAAAGTCATGCCCGGTGAACTTTTCTATTGGGAAAGTCATTGCCGGTGAACTTTTGTATTGGGAAAGTCATGCCCGGTGAACTTTTGTATTGGGAAAGTCATGCCCGGTGAACTTTTGTATAGGGAAAGTCATGCCCGGTGAACTTTTGTATTGGGAAAGTCATGCCCGGTCAACTTTTGTATTGGGAAAGTCATGCCCGGTGAACTTTTGTATTGGGAAAGTCATGCCCGGTGAACTTTTGTATTGGGAAAGTCATGCCGGTGAACTTTTGTATGGGAAAAGTCATGCCCGGTGAACTTTTGTATTGGGAAAGTCATGCCCGGTGAACTTTTGTATTGGGAAAGTCATGCCCGGTGATCTTTTGTACTGGGAAAGTTATGCCCGGTGAACTTTTGTATTGGGAAAGTCATGCCCGGTCAACTTTTGTATTGGGAAAGTCATGCCCGGTGAACTTTTGTATTGGGAAAGTCATGCCCGGTGAACTTTTGTATTGGGAAAGTCATGCCCGGTGAACTTTTGTATGGGAAAAGTCATGCCCGGTGAACTTTTGTATTGGGAAAGTCATGTCCGGTCAACTTTTGTATTGGGAAAGTCATGCCCGGTGATATTTTGTACTGGGAAAGTCATGCCCGGTGAACTTTTGTATTGGGAAAGTCATGCCCGGTCAACTTTTGTATTGGGAAAGTCATGCCCGGTCAACTTTTGTATTGGGAAAGTCATGCCCGGTGATCTTTTGTACTGGGAAAGTCATGCCCGGTGAACTTTTGTATGGGAAAAGTCATGCCCGGTGATCTTTTGTACTGGGAAAGTCATGCCCGGTCAACTTGTGTATGGGAAAAGTCATGCCCGGTCAACTTTTGTATTGGGAAAGTCATGCCCGGTGAACTTTTGTATGGGAAAAGTCATGCCCGGTGAACTTTTGTATTGGGAAAGTCATGCCCGGTCAACTTTTGTATTGGGAAAGTCATGCCCGGTGAACTTTTGTATTGGGAAAGTCATGCCTGGTGATCTTTTGTACTGGGAAAGTCATGCCCGGTGAACTTTTGTATTGGGAAAGTCATGCCCGGTGAACTTTTGTATTGGGAAAGTCATGCCCGGTGAACTTTTGTACTGGGAAAGTCATGCCCGGTGATCTTTTGTATTGGGAAAGTCATGCCCGGTGAACTTTTGTACTGGGAAAGTCATGCCCGGTGAACTTTTGTACTGGGAAAGTCATGCCCGGTGAACTTTTGTGTTGGGAAAGTCATGCCCGGTGAAAGTCATGCCCGGTCAACTTTTGTATTGGGAAAGTCATGCCCGGTCAACTTTTGTATTGGGAAAGTCATGCCCGGTGATCTTTTGTACTGGGAAAGTCATGCCCGGTGAACTTTTGTATGGGAAAAGTCATGCCCGGTGAACTTTTGTATTGGGAAAGTCATGCCCGGTCAACTTTTGTATTGGGAAAGTCATGCCCGGTGAACTTTTGTATTGGGAAAGTCATGCCCGGTGAACTTTTGTGTTGGGAAAGTCATGCCCGGTCAACTTTTGTATAGGGAAAGTCATGCCCGGTGAACTTTTGTATGGGAAAAGTCATGCCCGGTGATCTTTTGTACTGGGAAAGTCATGCCCGGTCAACTTTTGTATGGGAAAAGTCATGCCCGGTGAACTTTTGTATTGGGAAAGTCATGCCCGGTGAACTTTTGTATGGTTAAAGTCATGCCCGGTCAACTTTTGTATTGGGAAAGTCATGCCCGGTGATCTTTTGTACTGGGAAAGTCATGCCCAGTGAACTTTTGTATTGGGAAAGTCATGCCCGGTCAACTTTTGTATGGGAAAAGTCATGCCCGGTGAACTTCTGTATGGGAAAAGTCATGCCCGGTGAACTTTTGTATTGGGAAAGTCATGCCCGGTGATCTTTTGTACTGGGAAAGTCATGCCCGGTGAACTTTTGTATTGGGAAAGTCATGCCCGGTGAACTTTTGTATGGGAAAAGTCATGCCCGGTGAACTTTTGTATGGGAAAGTCATGCCCGGTGAACTTTTGTATTGGGAAAGTCATGCCCGGTGAACTTTTGTACTGGGAAAGTCATGCCCGGTGAACTTTTGTATTGGGAAAGTCATGCCCGGTGAACTTTTGTATTGGGAAAGTCATGCCCGGTGAACTTTTGTATGGGAAAAGTCATCTCCGGTGAACTTTTGTATTGGGAAAGTCATGCCCGGTGAACTTTTGTATGGGAAAAGTCATGCCCGGTGAACTTTTGTATTGGGAAAGTCATGCCCGGTGATCTTTTGTACTGGGAAAGTCATGCCCGGTGAACTTTTGTATGGGAAAAGTCATGCCCGTTGATCTTTTGTATGGGAAAAGTCATGCCCGGTGAACTTTTGTATTGGGAAAGTCATGCCCTGTGAACTTTTGTATTGGGAAAGTCATGCCCGGTGAACTTTTGTACTGGGAAAGTCATGCCCGGTGAACTTTTGTATTGGGAAAGTCATGCCCTGTGAACTTTTGTATTGGGAAAGTCATGCCCTGTGAACTTTTGTATTGGGAAAGTCATGCCCGGTGAACTTTTGTATTGGAAAGTCATGCCCGGTGAACTTTTGTATTGGGAAAGTCATGCCCGGTCAACTTTTGTATTGGGAAAGTCATGCCCGGTGAACTTTTGTATTGGGAAAGTCATGCCCGGTGAACTTTTGTATGGGAAAAGTCATGCCCGGTGAACTTTTGTATGGGAAAAGTCATGCCCGGTGAACTTTTGTATTGGAAAAGTCATGCCCGGTGAACTTTGTATTGGGAAAGTCATGCCCGGTCAACTTTTGTATTGGGAAAGTCATGCCCGGTGATCTTTTGTACTGGGAAAGTCATGCCCGGTGAACTTTTGTATTGGGAAAGTCATGCCCGGTGAACTTTTGTATTGGGAAAGTCATGCCCGGTGATCTATTGTACTGGGAAAGTCATGCCCGGTGAACTTTTGTATGGGAAAAGTCTTGCCCGGTGAACTTTTATATGGGAAAAGTCATGCCCGTTGAACTTTTGTATTGGGAAAGTCATGCCCGGTGAACTTTTGTATGGGAAAAGTCATGCCCGGTGATCTTTTGTACTGGGAAAGTCATGCCCGGTGATCTTTTGTACTGGGAAAGTCATGCCCGGTCAACTTTTGTATTGGGAAAGTCATGCCCGGTGATCTTTTGTACTGGGAAAGTCATGCCCGGTGAACTTTTGTATTGGGAAAGTCATGCCCGGTGAACTTTTGTATTGGGAAAGTCATGCCCGGTGAACTTTTGTATTGGGAAAGTCATGCCCGGTGAACTTTTGTATTGGGAAAGTCATGCCCGGTCAACTTTTGTATGGGAACTTTTGTACTGGGAAAGTCATGCCCGGTGAACTTTTGTATTGGGAAAGTCATGCCCGGTGAACTTTTGTATTGGGAAAGTCATGCCCGGTGATCTTTTGTACTGGGAAAGTCATGCCCGGTGAACTTTTGTATGGGAAAAGTCTTGCCCGGTGAACTTTTATATGGGAAAAGTCATGCCCGTTGAACTTTTGTATTGGAAAGTCATGCCCGGTGAACTTTTGTATGGGAAAAGTCATGCCCGGTGATCTTTTGTACTGGGAAAGTCATGCCCGGTGATCTTTTGTACTGGGAAAGTCATGCCCGGTCAACTTTTGTATTGGGAAAGTCATGCCCGGTGATCTTTTGTACTGGGAAAGTCATGCCCGGTGAACTTTTGTATTGGGAAAGTCATGCCCGGTGAACTTTTGTATTGGGAAAGTCATGCCCGGTGAACTTTTGTATTGGGAAAGTCATGCCCGGTGAACTTTTGTATGGGAAAGTCATGCCCGGTCAACTTTTGTATTGGGAAAAGTCATGCCCGGTGCAACTTTTGTATTGGGAAAGTCATGCCCGGTCAACTTTTGTATTGGGAAAGTCATGCCGGTGAACTTTTGTATTGGGAAAGTCATGCCCGGTCAACTTTTGTATTGGGGAAAGTCATGCCCGGTGAACTTTTGTATTGGGAAAGTCATGCCCGGTGAACTTTTGTATTGGGAAAGTCATGCCCGGTGAACTTTTGTATTGGGAAAGTCATGCCCGGTGAACTTTTGTATTGGGAAAGTCATGCCCGGTGAACTTTTGTACTGGGAAAGTCATGCCCGGTGATCTTTTGTATTGGGAAAGTCATGCCCGGTGAACTTTTGTATTGGGAAAGTCATGCCCGGTGATCTTTTGCACTGGGAAAGTCATGCCTGGTGAACTTTGTACTGGGAAAGTCATGCCCGGTGAACTTTTGTATTGGGAAAGTCATGCCCGGTGAACTTTTGTATTGGGAAAGTCATGCCCGGTGAACTTTTGTATTGGGAAAGTCATGCCCGGTGAACTTTTGTATGGGAAAAGTCATGCCCGGTGATCTTTTGTACTGGGAAAGTCATGCCCGGTCAACTTTTGTATGGGAAAAGTCATGCCCGGTCAACTTTTGTATTGGGAAAGTCATGCCCGGTGAACTTTTGTATGGGAAAAGTCATGCCCGGTGAACTTTTGTATTGGGAAAGTCATGCCCGGTCAACTTTTGTATTGGGAAAGTCATGCCCGGTGAACTTTTGTATTGGGAAAGTCATGCCCGGTGATCTTTTGTACTGGGAAAGTCATGCCCGGTGAACTTTTGTATTGGGAAAGTCATGCCCGGTGAACTTTTGTATTGGGAAAGTCATGCCCGGTGAACTTTTGTACTGGGAAAGTCATGCCCGGTGATCTTTTGTACTGGGAAAGTCATGCCCGGTAAACTTTTGTATCGGGAAAGTCATGCCCGGTGAACTTTTGTACTGGGAAAGTCATGCCCGGTGAACTTTTGTATTGGGAAAGTCATGCCCGGTGAAAGTCATGCCCGGTTAACTTTTGTACTGGGAAAGTCATGCCCGGTCAACTTTTGTATTGGGAAAGTCATGCCCGGTGATCTTTTGTACTGGGAAAGTCATGCCCGGTGATCTTTTGTACTGGAAAAGTCATGCCCGGTGAACTTTTGTACTGGGAAAGTCATGCCCGGTGAACTTTTGTATTGGGAAAGTCATGCCCGGTGAACTTTTGTATTGGGAAAGTCATGCCCGGTGATCTTTTGTACTGGAAAGTCATGCCCGGTCAACTTTTGTATGGGAAAAGTCATGCCCGGTCAACTTTTGTATTGGGAAAGTCATGCCCGGTGAACTTTTGTAGGGGAAAAGTCATGCCCGGTGATCTTTTGTACTGGGAAAGTCATGCCCGGTCAACTTTTGTATGGGAAAAGTCATGTATTGTATTGGGAAAGTCATGCCCGGTGAACTTTTGTATTGGGAAAGTCATGCCCGGTGAACTTTTGTACTGGGAAAGTCATGCCCGGTGAACTTTTGTATGGTTAAAGTCATGCCCGGTCAACTTTTGTATTGGGAAAGTCATGCCCGGTGATCTTTTGTACTGGGAAAGTCATGCCCAGTGAACTTTTGTATGGGAAAAGTCATGCCCGGTGAACTTTTGTATTGGGAAAGTCATGCCCGGTCAACTTTTGTATGGGAAAAGTCATGCCCGGTGAACTTTTGTATGGGAAAAGTCATGCCCGGTGAACTTTTGTATTGGGAAAGTCATGCCCGGTGATCTTTTGTACTGGGAAAGTCATGCCCGGTGAACTTTTGTATTGGGAAAGTCATGCCCGGTGAACTTTTGTATGGGAAAAGTCATGCCCGGTGAACTTTTGTACTGGGAAAGTCATGCCTGGTGAACTTTGTACTGGGAAAGTCATGCCCGGTGAACTTTTGTATTGGGAAAGTCATGCCCGGTGAACTTTTGTATTGGGAAAGTCATGCCCGGTGAACTTTTGTATTGGGAAAGTCATGCCCGGTGAACTTTTGTATAGGGAAAGTCATGCCCGGTCAACTTTTGTATGGGAAAAATCATGCCCGGTGAACTTTTGTATTGGGAAAGTCATGCCCGGTCAACTTTTGTATGGGAAAAGTCATGCCCGGTGAACTTTTGTATTGGAAAGTCATGCTCGGTCAACTTTTGTATTGGGAAAGTCATGCCCGGTGAACTTTTGTATTGGGAAAGTCATGCCCGGTGAACTTTTGTATTGGAAAGTCATGCCCGGTGAACTTTTGTATTGGGAAAGTCATGCCCGGTCAACTTTTGTATTGGGAAAGTCATGCCCGGTGAACTTTTGTACTGGGAAAGTTATGCCCGGTGATCTTTTGTATTGGGAAAGTCATGCCCGGTGAACTTTTGTATTGGGAAAATCATGCCCGGTGATCTTTTGTACTGGGAAAGTCATGCCTGGTGAACTTTGTACTGGGAAAGTCATGCCCGGTGAACTTTTGTATTGGGAAAGTCATGCCCGGTGAACTTTTGTATTGGGAAAGTCATGCCCGGTGAACTTTTGTATGGGAAAATTCATGCCCGGTGATCTTTTGTACTGGGAAAGTCATGCCCGGTCAACTTTTGTATGGGAAAAGTCATGCCCGGTCAACTTTTGTATTGGGAAAGTCATGCCCGGTGAACTTTTGTATGGGAAAAGTCATGCCGGTGAACTTTGGTATTGGGAAAGTCATGCCCGGTCAACTTTTGTATTGGGAAGTCATGCCCGGTGAACTTTTGTATTGGGAAAGTCATGCCCGGTGATCTTTTGTACTGGAAAGTAATGCCCGGTGAACTTTTGTATTGGGAAAGTCATGCCCGGTGAACTTTTGTATTGGGAAAGTCATGCCCGGTGAACTTTTGTACTGGGAAAGTCATGCCCGGTGATCTTTTGTACTGGGAAAGTCATGCCCGGTGAACTTTTGTATTGGGAAAGTCATGCCCGGTGAACTTTTGTACTGGGAAAGTCATGCCCGGTGAACTTTTGTACTGGGAAAGTCATGCCCGGTGAACTTTTGTATTGGGAAAGTCATGCCCGGTGAAAGTCATGCCCGGTTAACTTTTGTACTGGAAAGTCATGCCCGGTCAACTTTTGTATTGGGAAAGTCATGCCCGGTGATCTTTTGTACTGGGAAAGTCATGCCGGTGATCTTTTGTACTGGGAAAGTCATGCCCGGTGAACTTTTGTACTGGGAAAGTCATGCCCGGTGGACTTTTGTATTGGGAAAGTCATGCCCGGTGAACTTTTGTATTGGGAAAGTCATGCCCGGTGAACTTTTGTATTGGGAAAGTCATGCCCGGTCAACTTTTGTATGGGAAAAGTCATGCCCGGTGAACTTTTGTATTGGGAAAGTCATGCCCGGTCAACTTTTGTATGGGAAAAGTCATGCCCGGTGAACTTTTGTATGGGAAAAGTCATGCCCGGTCAACTTTTGTATTGGGAAAGTCATGCCCGGTGAACTTTTGTATGGGAAAAGTCATGCCCGGTGATCTTTTGTACTGGGAAAGTCATGCCCGGTCAACTTTTGTATGGGAAAAGTCATGCCCGGTGAACTTTTGTATTGGGAAAGTCATGCCCGGTGAACTTTTGTATTGGGAAAGTCATGCCCGGTAAACTTTTGTACTGGGAAAGTCATGCCCGGTGAACTTTTGTACTGGGAAAGTCATGCCCGGTCAACTTTTGTATGGGAAAAGTCATGCCCGGTGAACTTTTGTATTGGGAAAGTCATGCCCGGCGAACTTTTGTATGGTTAAAGTCATGCCCGGTCAACTTTTGTATTGGGAAAGTCATGCCCGGTGATCTTTTGTACTGGGAAAGTCATGCCCAGTGAACTTTTGTTTGGGAAAAAGTATGCCCGGTGAACTTTTGTATTGGGAAAGTCATGCCCCGTTGAACTTTTGTATTGGGAAAGTCATGCCCGGTCAACTTTTGTATGGGAAAAGTCATGCCCGGTGAACTTTTGTATTGGGAAAGTCATGCCCGGTCAACTTTTGTATGGGAAAAGTCATGCCCGGTGAACTTTTGTATTGGGAAAGTCATGCTCGGTCAACTTTTGTATTGGGAAAGTCATGCCCGGTGAACTTTTGTATTGGGAAAGTCATGCCCGGTGATCTTTTGTACTGGGAAAGTCATGCCTGGTGAACTTTGTACTGGGAAAGTCATGCCCGGTGAACTTTTGTATTGGGAAAGTCATGCCCGGTGAACTTTTGTATTGGGAAAGTCATGCCCGGTGAACTTTTGTATTGGGAAAGTCATGCCCGGTGAACTTTTGTATGGGAAAAGTCATGCCCGGTGATTTTTTGTACTGGGAAAGTCATGCCCGGTCAACTTTTGTATGGGAAAAGTCATGCCCGGTCAACTTTTGTATTGGGAAAGTCATGCCCGGTGAACTTTTGTATGGGAAAAGTCATGCCCGGTGAACTTTTGTATTGGGAAAGTCATGCCCGGTCAACTTTTGTATTGGGAAAGTCATGCCCGGTGAACTTTTGTATTGGGAAAGTCATGCCCGGTGATCTTTTGTACTGGGAAAGTCATGCCCGGTGAACTTTTGTATTGGGAAAGTCATGCCCGGTGAACTTTTGTATTGGGAAAGTCATGCCCGGTGAACTTTTGTACTGGGAAAGTCATGCCCGGTGATCTTTTGTACTGGGAAAGTCATGCCCGGTGAACTTTTGTATTGGGAAAGTCATGCCCGGTGAACTTTTGTACTGGGAAAGTCATGCCCGGTGAACTTTTGTATTGGGAAAGTCATGCCCGGTGAAAGTCATGCCCGGTTAACTTTTGTACTGGGAAAGTCATGCCCGGTCAACTTTTGTACTGGGAAAGTCATGCCCGGTGAACTTTTGTACTGGGAAAGTCATGCCCGGTGGACTTTTGTATTGGGAAAGTCATGCCCGGTGAACTTTTGTATTGGGAAAGTCATGCCGGTGAACTTTTGTATTGGGAAAGTCATGCCCGGTCAACTTTTGTATGGGAAAAGTCATACCCGGTGAACTTTTGTATTGGGAAAGTCATGCCCGGTCAACTTTTGTATGGGAAAAGTCATGCCCGGTGAACTTTTGTATGGGAAAAGTCATGCCCGGTCAACTTTTGTATTGGGAAAGTCATGCCCGGTGAACTTTTGTATGGGAAAAGTCATGCCCGGTGATCTTTTGTACTGGGAAAGTCATGCCCGGTCAACTTTTGTATGGGAAAAGTCATGCCCGGTGAACTTTTGTATTGGGAAAGTCATGCCGGTGAACTTTTGTATTGGGAAAGTCATGCCCGGTGAACTTTTGTACTGGGAAAGTCATGCCCGGTGAACTTTTGTACTGGGAAAGTCATGCCCGGTCAACTTTTGTATGGGAAAAGTCATGCCCGGTGAACTTTTGTATTGGGAAAGTCATGCCCGGCGAACTTTTGTATGGTTAAAGTCATGCCCGGTCAACTTTTGTATTGGGAAAGTCATGCCCGGTGATCTTTTGTACTGGGAAAGTCATGCCCAGTGAACTTATGTATGGGAAAAGTCATGCCCGGTGAACTTTTGTATTGGGAAAGTCATGCCCGGTGAACTTTTGTATTGGGAAAGTCATGCCCGGTCAACTTTTGTATGGGAAAAGTCATGCCCGGTGAACTTTTGTATTGGGAAAGTCATGCCCGGTCAACTTTTGTATTGGGAAAGTCATGCCCGGTGAACTTTTGTACTGGGAAAGTCATGCCCGGTGATCTTTTGTATTGGGAAAGTCATGCCCGGTGAACTTTTGTATTGGGAAAGTCATGCCCGGTGATCTTTTGTACTGGGAAAGTCATGCCTGGTGAACTTTGTACTGGGAAAGTCATGCCCGGTGAACTTTTGTGTTGGGAAAGTCTGCCCGGTGAACTTTTGTATGGGAAAGTCATGCCCGGTGAACTTTTGTATTGGGAAAGTCATGCCCGGTGAACTTTTGTATGGGAAAAGTCATGCCCGGTGATCTTTTGTACTGGGAAAGTCATGCCCGGTCAACTTTTGTATGGGAAAAGTTATGCCCGGTCAACTTTTGTATTGGGAAAGTCATGCCCGGTGAACTTTTGTATGGGAAAAGTCATGCCCGGTGAACTTTTGTATTGGGAAAGTCATGCCCGGTCAACTTTTGTATTGGGAAAGTCATGCCCGGTGAACTTTTGTATTGGGAAAGTCATGCCCGGTGATCTTTTGTACTGGGAAAGTCATGCCCGGTGAACTTTTGTATTGGGAAAGTCATGCCCGGTGAACTTTTGTATTGGGAAAGTCATGCCCGGTGAACTTTTGTACTGGGAAAGTCATGCCCGGTGATCTTTTGTACTGGGAAAGTCATGCCCGGTGAACTTTTGTATTGGGAAAGTCATGCCCGGTGAAAGTCATGCCCGGTTAACTTTTGTACTGGGAAAGTCATGCCCGGTCAACTTTTGTATTGGGAAAGTCATGCCCGGTGATCTTTTGTACTGGGAAAGTCATGCCCGGTGAACTTTTGTACTGGGAAAGTCATGCCCGGTGGACTTTTGTATTGGGAAAGTCATGCCCGGTGAACTTTTGTATTGGGAAAGTCATGCCCGGTGAACTTATGTATTGGGAAAGTCATGCCCGGTCAACTTTTGTATGGGAAAAGTCATGCCCGGTCAACTTTTGTATGGGAAAAGTCATGCCCGGTGAACTTTTGTATGGGAAAAGTCATGCCCGGTCAACTTTTGTATTGGGAAAGTCATGCCCGGTGAACTTTTGTATGGGAAAAGTCATGCCCGGTGATCTTTTGTACTGGGAAAGTCATGCCCGGTCAACTTTTGTATGGGAAAAGTCATGCCCGGTGAACTTTTGTATTGGGAAAGTCATGCCCGGTGAACTTTTGTATTGGGAAAGTCATGCCCGGTGAACTTTTGTACTGGGAAAGTCATGCCCGGTGAACTTTTGTACTGGGAAAGTCATGCCCGGTCAACTTTTGTATGGGAAAAGTCATGGCCCGGTGAACTTTTGTATTGGGAAAGTCATGCCCGGCGAACTTTTGTATGGTTAAAGTCATGCCCCGGTCAACTTTTGTATTGGGAAAGTCATGCCCGGTGATCTTTTGTACTGGGAAAGTCATGCCCAGTGAACTTTTGTATGGGAAAAGTCATGCCCGGTGAACTTTTGTATTGGGAAAGTCATGCCCGGTGAACTTTTGTATTGGGAAAGTCATGCCCGGTCAACTTTTGTATGGGAAAGTCATGCCCGGTGAACTTTTGTATTGGGAAAGTCATGCCCGGTCAACTTTTGTATGGGAAAAGTCATGCCCGGTGAACTTTTGTATTGGGAAAGTCATGCTCGGTCAACTTTGTATTGGGAAAGTCATGCCCGGTGAACTTTTGTATTGGGAAAGTCATGCCCTGTGAACTTTTGTATTGGGAAAGTCATGCCCGGTGAACTTTTGTATTGGGAAAGTCATGCCCGGTCAACTTTTGTATTGGGAAAGTCATGCCCGGTGAACTTTTGTACTGGGAAAGTCATGCCGGTGATCTTTTGTATTGGGAAAGTCATGCCCGGTGAACTTTTGTATTGGGAAAGTCATGCCCGGTGATCTTTTGTACTGGGAAAGTCATGCCTGGTGAACTTTGTACTGGGAAAGTCATGCCCGGTGAACTTTTGTATTGGGAAAGTCTGCCCGGTGAACTTTTGTATTGGGAAAGTCATGCCCGGTGAACTTTTGTATTGGGAAAGTCATGCCCGGTGAACTTTTGTATGGGAAAAGTCATGCCCGGTGATCTTTTGTACTGGGAAAGTCATGCCCGGTCAACTTTTGTATGGGAAAAGTCATGCCCGGTCAACTTTTGTATTGGGAAAGTCATGCCCGGTGAACTTTTGTATGGGAAAAGTCATGCCCGGTGAACTTTTGTATTGGGAAAGTCATGCCCGGTCAACTTTTGTATTGGGAAAGTCATGCCCGGTGAACTTTTGTATTGGGAAAGTCATGCCCGGTGATCTTTTGTACTGGGAAAGTCATGCCCGGTGATCTTTTGTACTGGGAAAGTCATGCCCGGTGAACTTTTGTATTGGGAAAGTCATGCCCGGTGAACTTTTGTACTGGGAAAGTCATGCCCGGTGAACTTTTGTACTGGGAAAGTCATGCCCGGTGAACTTTTGTATTGGGAAAGTCATGCCCGGTGAAAGTCATGCCCGGTTAACTTTTGTACTGGGAAAGTCATGCCCGGTCAACTTTTGTATTGGGAAAGTCATGCCCGGTGATCTTTTGTACTGGGAAAGTCATGCCCGGTGATCTTTTGTACTGGGAAAGTCATGCCCGGTGAACTTTTGTACTGGGAAAGTCATGCCCGGTGGACTTTTGTATTGGGAAAGTCATGCCCGGTGAACTTTTGTATTGGGAAAGTCATGCCCGGTGAACTTTTGTATTGGGAAAGTCATGCCCGGTCAACTTTTGTATGGGAAAAGTCATGCCCGGTGAACTTTTGTATTGGGAAAGTCATGCCCGGTCAACTTTTGTATGGGAAAAGTCATGCCCGGTGAACTTTTGTATGGGAAAAGTCATGCCCGGTCAACTTTTGTATTGGGAAAGTCATGCCCGGTGAACTTTTGTATGGAAAAGTCATGCCCGGTGATCTTTTGTACTGGGAAAGTCATGCCCGGTCAACTTTTGTATGGGAAAAGTCATGCCCGGTGAACTTTTGTATTGGGAAAGTCATGCCCGGTGAACTTTTGTACTGGGAAAGTCATGCCCGGTGAACTTTTGTACTGGGAAAGTCATGCCCGGTGAACTTTTGTACTGGGAAAGTCATGCCCGGTCAACTTTTGTATGGGAAAAGTCATGCCCGGTGAACTTTTGTATTGGGAAAGTCATGCCCGGCGAACTTTTGTATGGTTAAAGTCATGCCCGGTCAACTTTTGTATTGGGAAAGTCATGCCCGGTGATCTTTTGTACTGGGAAAGTCATGCCCAGTGAACTTTTGTATGGGAAAAGTCATGCCCGGTGAACTTTTGTATTGGGAAAGTCATGCCCGGTCAACTTTTGTATGGGAAAAGTCATGCCCGGTGAACTTTTGTATTGGGAAAGTCATGCCCGGTGATCTTTTGTACTGGGAAAGTCATGCCCGGTGAACTTTTGTATTGGGAAAGTCATGCCCGGTGAACTTTTGTATGGGAAAAGTCATGCCCGGTGAACTTTTGTATGGGAAAGTCATGCCCGGTGAACTTTTGTATTGGGAAAGTCATGCCCGGTGAACTTTTGTACTGGGAAAGTCATGCCCGGTGAACTTTTGTATTGGGAAAGTCATGCCCGGTGAACTTTTGTATTGGGAAAGTCATGCCCTGTGAACTTTTGTATTGGGAAAGTCATGCCCGGTGAACTTTTGTACTGGGAAAGTCATGCCCGGTGAACTTTTGTATGGGAAAAGTCATGCCCGGTGAACTTTTGTATTGGGAAAGTCATGCCCGGTGAACTTTTGTACTGGGAAAGTCATGCCCGGTGAACTTTTGTATTGGGAAAGTCATGCCCGGTGAACTTTTGTATTGGGAAAGTCATGCCCGGTGAACTTTTGTATTGGGAAAGTCATGCCCGGTCAACTTTTGTATGGGGAAAGTCATGGCCGGTGAACTTTTGTATTGGGAAAGTCATGCCCGGTGAACTTTTGTATGGGAAAAGTCATGCCCGGTGAACTTTTGTATGGGAAAAGTCATGCCCGGTGAACTTTTGTATTGGAAAAGTCATGCCCGGTGAACTTTTGTATTGGTAAAGTCATGCCCGGTCAACTTTTGTATTGGGAAAGTCATGCCCGGTGATCTTTTGTACTGGGAAAGTCATGCCCGGTGAACTTTTGTATTGGGAAAGTCATGCCCGGTGAACTTTTGTATTGGGAAAGTCATGCCCGGTGATCTTTTGTACTGGGAAAGTCATGCCCGGTGAACTTTTGTATGGGAAAAGTCATGCCCGGTGAACTTTTATATGGGAAAAGTCATGCCCGTTGAACTTTTGTATTGGGAAAGTCATGCCCGGTGAACTTTTGTATGGGAAAAGTCATGCCCGGTGATCTTTTGTACTGGGAAAGTCATGCCCGGTGATCTTTTGTACTGGGAAAGTCATGCCCGGTCAACTTTTGTATTGGGAAAGTCATGCCCGGTGATCTTTTGTACTGGGAAAGTCATGCCTGGTGAACTTTGTACTGGGAAAGTCATGCCCGGTGAACTTTTGTATTGGGAAAGTCATGCCCGGTGAACTTTTGTATTGGGAAAGTCATGCCCGGTGAACTTTTGTATTGGGAAAGTCATGCCCGGTGAACTTTTGTATTGGGAAAGTCATGCCCGGTCAACTTTTGTATGGGAAAAGTCATGCCCGGTGAACTTTTGTATTGGGAATGTCATGCCCGGTCAACTTTTGTATGTGAAAAGTCATGCCCGGTGAACTTTTGTATTGGGAAAGTCATGCCCGGTCAACTTTTGTATTGGGAAAGTCATGCCCGGTGAACTTTTGTATTGGGAAAGTCATGCCCGGTGAACTTTTGTATTGGGAAAGTCATGCCCGGTGAACTTTTGTATTGGGAAAGTCATGCCCGGTCAACTTTTGTATTGGGAAAGTCATGCCCGGTGAACTTTTGTACTGGGAAAGTCATGCCCGGTGATCTTTTGTATTGGGAAAGTCATGCCCGGTGAACTTTTGTATTGGGAAAGTCATGCCCGGTGAACTTTTGTATTGGGAAAGTCATGCCCGGTGAACTTTTGTATGGGAAAAGTCATGCCCGGTGAACTTTTGTATTGGGAAAGTCATGCCCGGTGATCTTTTGTATTGGGAAAGTCATGCCCGGTCAACTTTTGTATTGGGAAAGTCATGCCCGGTGAACTTTTGTATTGGGAAAGTCATGCCCGGTGATCTTTTGTACTGGGAAAGTCATGCCCGGTGATCTTTTGTATTGGGAAAGTCATGCCCGGTCAACTTTTGTATTGGGAAAGTCATGCCCGGTGAACTTTTGTATTGGGAAAGTCATGCCCGGTGATCTTTTGTACTGGGAAAGTCATGCCCGGTGAACTTTTGTATTGGGAAAGTCATGCCCGGTGACCTTTTGTATTGGGAAAGTCATGCCCGGTCAACTTTTGTATTGGGAAAGTCATGCCCGGTGAACTTTTGTATTGGGAAAGTCATGCCCGGTCAACTTTTGTATTGGGAAAGTCATGCCCGATTTACTTTTGTATGGAAAAAGTCATGCCCGGCGAACTTTTGTATGGGAAAAGTCATGCCCGGTGAACTTTTGTATTGGGAAAGTCATGCCCGGTGAACTTTTGTATTGGGAAAGTCATGACCGGTGATCTTTTGTACTGGGAAAGTCATGCCCGGTGAACTTTTGTATTGGGAAAGTCATGCCCGGTCAACTTTTGTATTGGGAAAGTCATGCCCGGTGAACTTTTGTACTGGGAAAGTCATGCCCGGTGATCTTTTGTATTGGGAAAGTCATGCCCGGTGAACTTTTGTATTGGGAAGTCATGCCCGGTGAACTTTTGTACTGGGAAAGTCATGCCCGGTGAACTTTTGTATTGGGAAAGTCATGCCCGGTGAACTTTTGTATTGGGAAAGTCATGCCCGGTGAACTTTTGTATGGGAAAAGTCATGCCCGGTGAACTTTTGTATGGGAAAAGTCATGCCCGGTGAACTTTTGTATTGGGAAAGTCATGCCCGGTGAACTTTTGTATGGGAAAAGTCATGCCCGGTGAACTTTTGTATGGGAAAAGTCATGCCCGGTGAACTTTTGTATTGGGAAAGTCATGCCCGGTCAACTTTTGTATTGGGAAAGTCATGCCCGGTGAACTTTTGTATTGGGAAAGTCATGCCCGGTGAAATTTTGTATGGGAAAAGTCATGCCCGGTGAACTTTTGTATGGGAAAAGTCATGCCCGGTGAACTTTTGTATTGGAAAAGTCATGCCCGGTGAACTTTTGTATTGGGAAAGTCATGCCCGGTCAACTTTTGTATTGGGAAAGTCATGCCCGGTGATCTTTTGTACTGGGAAAGTCATGCCCGGTGAACTTTTGTATTGGGAAAGTCATGCCCGGTGAACTTTTGTATTGGGAAAGTCATGCCCGGTGATCTTTTGTACTGGGAAAGTCATGCCCGGTGAACTTTTGTATGGGAAAAGTCATGCCCGGTGAACTTTTATATGGGAAAAGTCATGCCCGTTGTACTTTTGTATTGGGAAAGTCATGCCCGGTGAACTTTTGTATGGGAAAAGTCATGCCCGGTGATCTTTTGTACTGGGAAAGTCATGCCCGGTGACCTTTTGTACTGGGAAAGACATGCCCGGTCAACTTTTGTATTGGGAAAGTCATGCCCGGTGATCTTTTGTACTGGGAAAGTCATGCCTGGTGAACTTTTGTACTGGGAAAGTCATGCCCGGTGAACTTTTGTATTGGGAAAGTCATGCCCGGTGAACTTTTGTATTGGGAAAGTCATGCCCGGTCAACTTTTGTATTGGGAAAGTCATGCCCGGTGAACTTTTGTATTGGGAAAGTCATGCCCGGTCAACTTTTGTATGGGAAAAGTCATGCCCGGTGAACTTTTGTATTGGGAAAGTCATGCCCGGTCAACTTTTCTATGGGAAAAGTCATGCCCGGTGAACTTTTGTATTGGGAAAGTCATGCCCGGTCAACTTTTGTATTGGGAAAGTCATGCCCGGTGAACTTTTGTATTGGGAAAGTCATGCCCGGTGAACTTTTGTATTGGGAAAGTCATGCCCGGTGAACTTTTGTATTGGGAAAGTCATGCCCGGTCAACTTTTGTATTGGGAAAGTCATGCCCGGCGAACTTTTGTACTGGGAAAGTCATGCCCGGTGATCTTTTGTATTGGGAAAGTCATGCCCGGTGAACTTTTGTATTGGGAAAGTCATGCCCGGTGAACTTTTGTATTGGGAAAGTCATGCCCGGTGAACTTTTGTATTGGGAAAGTCATGCCCGGTGAACTTTTGTATTGGGAAAGTCATGCCCGGTGAACTTTTGTACTGGGAAAGTCATGCCCGGTGAACTTTTGTATTGGGAAAGCCATGCCCGGTCAACTTTGTATTGGGAAAGTCATGCCCGGTGAACTTTTGTATGGGAAAAGTCATGCCCGGTGATCTTTTGTACTGGGAAAGTCATGCCCGGTCAACTTTTGTATGGGAAAAGTCATGCCCGGTCAACTTTTGTATTGGGAAAGTCATGCCCGGTGAACTTTTGTATGGGAAAAGTCATGCCCGGTGAACTTTTGTATTGGGAAAGTCATGCCCGGTGATCTTTTGTATTGGGAAAGTCATGCCCGGTCAACTTTTGTATTGGGAAAGTCATGCCCGGTGAACTTTTGTATTGGGAAAGTCATGCCCGGTGATCTTTTGTACTGGGAAAGTCATGCCCGGTGATCTTTTGTATTGGGAAAGTCATGCCCGGTCAACTTTTGTATTGGGAAAGTCATGCCCGGTGAACTTTTGTATTGGGAAAGTCATGCCCGGTGATCTTTTGTACTGGGAAAGTCATGCCCGGTGAACTTTTGTATTGGGAAAGTCATGCCCGGTGAACTTTTGTATTGGGAAAGTCATGCCCGGTCAACTTTTGTATTGGGAAAGTCATGCCCGGTGAACTTTTGTATTGGGAAAGTCATGCCCGGTCAACTTTTGTATTGGGAAAGTCATGCCCGGTGAACTTTTGTATTGGGAAAGTCATGCCCGATTTACTTTTGTATGGGAAAAGTCATGCCCAGTGAACTTTTGTATGAGAAAAGTCATGCCCGGTGAACTTTTGTATTGGGAAGTCATGCCCGGTGAACTTTTGTACTGGGAAAGTCATGCCCGGTGAACTTTTGTATTGGGAAAGTCATGCCCGGTGAACTTTTGTATGGGAAAAGTCATGCCCGGTGAACTTTTGTATGGGAAAAGTCATGCCCGGTGAACTTTTGTATTGGGAAAGACATGCCCGGTCAACTTTTGTATTGGGAAAGTCATGCCCGGTGATCTTTTGTATTGGGAAAGTCATGCCCGGTGAACTTTTGTATTGGGAAAGTCATGCCCGGTCAACTTTTGTATTGGGAAAGTCATGCCCGGTGATCTTTTGTACTGGGAAAGTCATGCCCGGTGAACTTTTGTATTGGGAAAGTCATGCCCGGTGAACTTTTGTATTGGGAAAGTCATGCCCGGTGATCTTTTGTACTGGGAAAGTCATGCCCGGTGAACTTTTGTATGGGAAAAGTCATGCCCGGTGAACTTTTATATGGGAAAAGTCATGCCCGTTGAACTTTTGTATTGGGAAAGTCATGCCCGGTGAACTTTTGTATTGGGAAAGTCATGCCCGGTGAACTTTTGTATTGGGAAAGTCATGCCCGGTGAACTTTTGTATTGGGAAAGTCATGCCCGGTCAACTTTTGTATTGGGAAAGTCATGCCCGGTGATCTTTTTTACTGGGAAAGTCATGCCTGGTGAACTTTTGTACTGGGAAAGTCATGCCCGGTGAACTTTTGTATTGGGAAAGTCATGCCCGGTGAACTTTTGTATTGGGAAAGTCATGCCCGGTCAACTTTTGTATTGGGAAAGTCATGCCCGGTGAACTTTTGTATTGGGAAAGTCATGCCCGGTCAACTTTTGTATGGGAGAAGTCATGCCCGGCGAACTTTTGTATTGGGAAAGTCATGCCCGGTGAACTTTTGTATGGGAAAAGTCATGCCCGGTGAACTTTTGTATTGGGAAAGTCATGCCCGGTCAACTTTTGTATTGGGAAAGTCATGCCCGGTGAACTTTTGTATTGGGAAAGTCATGCCCGGTCAACTTTTGTATTGGGAAAGTCATGCCCGGTGAACTTTTGTATTGGGAAAGTCATGCCCGGTCAACTTTTGTATTGGGAAAGTCATGCCCGGCGAACGTTTGTACTGGGAAAGTCATGTCCGGTGATCTTTTGTATTGGGAAAGTCATGCCCGGTGAACTTTTGTATTGGGAAAGTCATGCCCGGTGAACTTTTGTATTGGGAAAGTCATGCCCGGTGAACTTTTGTATTGGGAAAGTCATGCCCGGTGAACTTTTGTATTGGGAAAGTCATGCCCGGTGAACTTTTGTACTGGGAAAGTCATGCCCGGTGAACTTTTGTATTGGGAAAGTCATGCCCGGTCAACTTTTGTATTGGGAAAGTCATGCCCGGTGAACTTTTGTATGGGAAAAGTCATGCCCGGTGATCTTTTGTACTGGGAAAGTCATGCCCGGTCAACTTTTGTATGGGAAAAGTCATGCCCGGTCAACTTTTGTATTGGGAAAGTCATGCCCGGTGAACTTTTGTATGGGAAAAGTCATGCCCGGTGAACTTTTGTATTGGGAAAGTCATGCCCGATGATCTTTTGTATTGGGAAAGTCATGCCCGGTCAACTTTTGTATTGGGAAAGTCATGCCCGGTGAACTTTTGTATTGGGAAAGTCATGCCCGGTGATCTTTTGTACTGGGAAAGTCATGCCCGGTGATCTTTTGTATTGGGAAAGTCATGCCCGGTCAACTTTTGTATTGGGAAAGTCATGCCCGGTGAACTTTTGTATTGGGAAAGTCATGCCCGGTGATCTTTTGTACTGGGAAAGTCATGCCCGGTGAACTTTTGTATTGGGAAAGTCATGCCCGGTGAACTTTTGTATTGGGAAAGTCATGCCCGGTCAACTTTTGTATTGGGAAAGTCATGCCCGGTGAACTTTTGTATTGGGAAAGTCATGCCCGGTCAACTTTTGTATTGGGAAAGTCATGCCCGGTGAACTTTTGTATTGGGAAAGTCATGCCCGATTTACTTTTGTATGGGAAAAGTCATGCCCGGTGAACTTTTGTATGGGAAAAGTCATGCCCGGTGAACTTTTGTATTGGGAAAGTCATGCCCGGTGAACTTTTGTATTGGGAAAGTCATGACCGGTGATCTTTTGTACTGGGAAAGTCATGCCCGGTGAACTTTTGTATTGGGAAAGTCATGCCCGGTCAACTTTTGTATTGGGAAAGTCATGCCCGGTGAACTTTTGTACTGGGAAAGTCATGCCCGGTGATCTTTTGTATTGGGAAAGTCATGCCCGGTGAACTTTTGTATTGGGAAGTCATGCCCGGTGAACTTTTGTACTGGGAAAGTCATGCCCGGTGAACTTTTGTATTGGGAAAGTCATGCCCGGTGAACTTTTGTATGGGAAAAGTCATGCCCGGTGTTTAATTCTTAAACATAAATTTCTTAGATACAGTCCACAACGAATCTTTAATTTCTTAATTTCATGTATTTATACATATCTCAATACTAATAATTAAACTCCAAACTATTTTTTTAGCCGGCCGCGAGAATGTACAAATAACTTTTGTACATACTTTCGGCTCATTTCGAGGCGCTGGAAAATTTGATAATTAACAATAAATCTTTCACTAGAATTTCCAGCAGCCTAAGTAAATCAATAAATATTCTTATGAGCATTAGTTATAAATGGTAAATTATGTTCAGGGCACTTAGAAGATAGCGTTTAAGATACCACATGCAGCGGGAGCTGCTATCACTAGTGTAGTGTGTGCATTACGAGCGGTCGCACTTAAGATTTTATGACTCTTTTTATGACACACATGATGCTGGAAAATTCTTCATTGATCAACGGATTGTTTGGTTTGGTCAATGAAGGGTTTAGAGATAAGAATTAGTGATAGTCTAGGTTAAGAAATAATTTGTAGATTAGCTGTTAAGTGAAAATATTGAAATAAAGAGTTAGTGTGAAAAAACCACTCAACCAAAGCAGATCGTCTGCTTATTTTAAATAGCAACATACAGACTAGCTGCGGCAGTCTGTTGGATGCACCGTGCATCCCATAATTATGTACATTTGGTCCATCGAGCCTTCCCTTAGAAGATGGAAAGGGAGACCGGCGGCGGAAACGAACGAGTATAAAAGACAAACGGATGACGACGAGAAGAAACGAAGAAAAAGAGCGGGTGCCGAGAAGATAAACGTAGAAGACGAACAGATGACGAGAAGAAAAACGAAGAAGAAGAGCGGGTGACGAGAAGATAAACGAAGAAGTCGAACAGATACAAAGAAGAAGCGAAACTACGAAGAAGAACGGATAACGAGAAGAAAACGAAGAAGCGAAAAGATACGAATAACGAAGAAGTAAAACGAAGAAGAAAAACGAACAGAGGAGAATAACCAGCAAGACGAGAGAAGAAGTATTAAAGTCGGAATGGTGAAGAAATAGACTGCAACGAGAAGAAAATCGAACGACGAGAGAGGAGAAGACAAACGAAGATTCAAAAGTACACAGAAAACGGAAAAGAGGAACAATGACTGAAGAAGGAAAATCCCATGTTGAGAAGCGGTTGGGGTGGCTGCGGAAATTCTTTAAGGTCAATCTAACACGTTTCGACGAGCTGATGAAGGAAGCCGAAGAAATCGAAGGAGTCTTCTTATTACGAGTAAAATACAAATGGCTGGGTTACCAGATGGAACGACTCCAAGATATATATAACGAATTTATAATGGAAGGTGGAGAGGATGGCTTTGTCGAACTGATGTGGAAGTGGGCAAAACAGGTTTTCTTCGAAGAGGAAAGGAAAATTATGATAAGGCTAGGTGCCTTAAAAGAAAATGTTAGAGCGAATAATGACTACGAACATCGTACGTTTGATTTTTCGGGTAAATCGAAGGGAATGCCCACGAAATCATATGATATCAATGGAGATTTCAAAAAATGTTATGATTCAGATAGGAGTCAAAAGAAAACGTCCGGAGAAACGAACGAGTCTGTGGATCCCGTAAATGTAGTGAAAAACAAAACTTCGCAATTGCCATCTGATACACTTGATGATAAAACGAAGCAACCTACAACTGCGGAGGAAGTTGATGCCAGCAATGAGAGTTATTTCGAGGATGAAACAATACCATGTAATTCGAACAACGACAATGACCCCAATAAGGAAATTATTGCTGTCGTCGATGCTTCTTCCGATGACAATTTCAAGAAGGTATGCGACCAACATCAACACATTGATTATTCAGCGAAGTACTGCTGGTCATCAATGTGGTCACCACCAGCTGCTAAATTGGATGCTTGTTCCGATGACGATTTCGAGAAGAAGTCAAACGATTTCGAGGTGAAGAATGAGTGCGACCATGGTCAAAGAATTGACTATTCAGCAAAATATTTCTGGTTTAAAACAGCTTCTTCTTCCGATGACAGTTTAAAGAATGCCTTAACCAATTCAAGGATTAGTGAACAACGATACTCCTGGTCACCTGCAGCTGAAGCATCATCCTTTACTACTACTCTAAAAAAGAATCCAGAGGGAGCTGAATCAAAAGACACCAACGAATCTACTGCGGAAAGCGAAATGACACCGAGATTCGAAGTGACCAAATCATATTCGGTGGAGAAATGGAGGCAGAAGAGTGAACTGCGCTACGAGTCAGGACATGAAACAGCGGCAGCAGAAACAAGTGAGCAGGAACAAAAAGATGATTCCCCCAATTTCACTAATGGAGAACTACAAACCAAGACACCAATATCATGTAATACGGACAATGGCACTAATATAGAAATTATGGATGAAATCGATGCTTCTTCCGATGACAATGCACCAATGAATTTAAGCAACAGCGAAGAAAAATGTGAGTCGCCATCATCAGCAGCTGAAATCGCTTCCATTACGAATCCTAGAAATATATCTGAGAAACCAGCATTTCCTCGGACAACAAATACAGACGAATCTAATGCTGAGAGCAAGATGATGCCGATACATAAAGAGGGCAGTGTATATACTGCTGAGAAATGGAAACGACTGCGCGAGATGAATAGCGAGTCAGAGAAGGATGACTGCCTTAAACTTTGGAAGAAACAATTTCCGAAAAATTCAGTAGCCTGCAGAATGAGGTTGACCGATAAAGGTGGAGGGAGACGCACCAGAGACTCTTTGGAGAGATGGTTGCAGCGATTGACGGGTGCCATCACGTAAATTCAGAGGTAGATTTTTGGTCACAATTATACTATATTCCCGAACTTATTTTAATTTTAAGCTTAGTGTAATTCTGTTCTGATATTAAAAAAAATCCTACATATTTAAGGCCGGCCCCAGAATGTTTAATTCTTAAACATAAATTTCTTAGATACAGTCCACAACGAATCTTTAATTTCTTAATTTCATGTATTTATACATATCTCAATACTAATAATTAAACTCCAAACTATTTTTTTAGCCGGCCGCGAGAATGTACAAATAACTTTTGTACATACTTTCGGCTCATTTCGAGGCGCTGGAAAATTTGATAATTAACAATAAATCTTTCACTAGAATTTCCAGCAGCCTAAGTAAATCAATAAATATTCTTATGAGCATTAGTTATAAATGGTAAATTATGTTCAGGGCACTTAGAAGATAGCGTTTAAGATACCACATGCAGCGGGAGCTGCTATCACTAGTGTTGTGTGTGCATTACGAGCGGTCGCACTTAAGATTTTATGACTCTTTTTATGACACACATGGTGCTGGAAAATTCTTCATTGATCAACGGATTGTTTGGTTTGGTCAATGAAGGGTTTAGAGATAAGAATTAGTGATAGTCTAGGTTAAGAAATAATTTGTAGATTAGCTGTTAAGTGAAAATATTGAAATAAAGAGTTAGTGTGAAAAAACCACTCAACCAAAGCAGATCGTCTGCTTATTTTAAATAGCAACATACAGACTAGCTGCGGCAGTCTGTTGGATGCACCGTGCATCCCATAATTATTTACACCCGGTGAACTTTTGTGTGGGAAAAGTCATGCCCGGTGAACTTTTGTATTGGGAAAGTCATGCCCGGTCAACTTTTGTATTGGGAAAGTCATGCCCGGTGATCTTTTGTATTGGGAAAGTCATGCCCGGTGAACTTTTGTACTGGGAAAGTCATGCCCGGTCAACTTTTGTATTGGGAAAGTCATGTCCGGTGATCTTTTGTACTGGGAAAGTCATGCCCGGTGAACTTTTGTAATGGGAAAGTCATGCCCGGTGAACTTTTGTGTTGGGAAAGTCATGCCCGGTGAACTTTTGTATTGGGAAAGTCATGCCCGGTGAACTTTTGTATTGGGAAAGTCATGCCGGGTGAACTTTTGTATTGGGAAAGTCATGCCCGGTGATCTTTTGTATTGGGAAAGTCATGCCCGGTGAACTTTTGTATTGGGAAAGTCATGCCCGGTGAACTTTTGTATTGGGAAAGTCATGCCCGGTGAACTTTTGTATTGGGAAAGTCATGCCCGGTGAACTTTTGTATTGGGAAAGTCATGCCCGGTGAACTTTTGTACTGGGAAAGTCATGCCCGGTGATCTTTTGTACTGGGAAAGTCATGCCCGGTCAACTTTTGTATTGGGAAAGTCATGCCCGGTGATCTTTTGTACTGGGAAAGTCATGCCCGGTGAACTTTTGTATGGGAAAAGTCATGCCCGGTGAACTTTTATATGGGAAAAGTCATGCCCGTTGAACTTTTGTATTGGGAAAGTCATGCCCGGTGAACTTTTGTATGGGAAAAGTCATGCCCGGTGATCTTTTGTACTGGGAAAGTCATGCCCGGTGATCTTTTGTACTGGGAAAGTCATGCCCGGTTAACTTTTGTATTGGGAAAGTCATGCCCGGTGATCTTTTGTATTGGGAAAGTCATGCCCGGTCAACTTTTGTATTGGGAAAGTCATGCCCGGTGAACTTTTGTATTGGGAAAGTCATGTCCGATTTACTTTTGTATGGGAAAAGTCATGCCCGGTGAACTTTTGTATTGGGAAAGTCATGCCCGATTTACTTTTGTATGGGAAAAGTCATGCCCGGTCAACTTTTGTATTGGGAAAGTCATGCCCGGTGAACTTTTGTATTGGGAAAGTCATGCCCGGTGATCTTTTGTACTGGGAATGTCATGCCCGGTGAACTTTTGTATTGGGAAAGTCATGCCCGGTGAACTTTTGTATTGGGAAAGTCATGCCCGGTCAACTTTTGTATTGGGAAAGTCATGCCCGGTGAACTTTTGTATTGGGAACGTCATGCCCGGTCAACTTTTGTATTGGGAAAGTCATGCCCGGTGAACTTTTGTATTGGGAAAGTCATGCCCGATTTACTTTTGTATGGGAAAAGTCATGCCCGGTCAACTTTTGTATTGGGAAAGTCATGCCCGGTGAACTTTTGTATTGGGAAAGTCATGCCCGGTGATCTTTTGTACTGGGAATGTCATGCCCGGTGAACTTTTGTATTGGGAAAGTCATGCCCGGTGAACTTTTGTATTGGGAAAGTCATGCCCGGTCAACTTTTGTATTGGGAAAGTCATGCCCGGTGAACTTTTGTATTGGGAAAGTCATGCCCGGTCAACTTTTGTATTGGGAAAGTCATGCCCGGTGAACTTTTGTATTGGGAAAGTCATGCCCGATTTACTTTTGTATGGGAAAAGTCAGGCCCGGTGAACTTTTGTATTGGGAAAGTCATGCCCGGTGAACTTTTGTATTGGGAAAGTCATGACCAGTGATCTTTTGTACTGGGAAAGTCATGCCCGGTCAACTTTTGTATTGGGAAAGTCATGCCCGGTGAACTTTTGTATTGGGAAAGTCATGCCCGGTGAACTTTTGTACTGGGAAAGTCATGCCCGGTGATCTTTTGTACTGGGAAAGTCATGCCCGGTCAACTTTTGTATTGGGAAAGTCATGCCCGGTGATCTTTTGTACTGGGAAAGTCATGCCCGGTGAACTTTTGTATGGGAAAAGTCATGCCCGGTGAACTTTTCTATGGGAAAAGTCATGCCCGTTGAACTTTTGTATTGGGAAAGTCATGCCCGGTGAACTTTTGTATGGGAAAAGTCATGCCCGGTGATCTTTTGTACTGGGAAAGTCATGCCCGGTGATCTTTTGTACTGGGAAAGTCATGCCCGGTCAACCTTTGTATTGGGAAAGTCATGCCCGGTGATCTTTTGTACTGGGAAAGTCATGCCTGTTGAACTTTTGTACTGAGAAAGTCATGCCCGGTGAACTTTTGTATTGGGAAAGTCATGCCCGGTGAACTTTTGTATGGGGAAAGTCATGCCCGGTCAACTTTTGTATGGGAAAAGTCATGCCCGGTGAACTTTTGTATTGGGAAAGTCATGCCCGGTCAACTTTTGTATGGGAAAAGTCATGCCCGGTGAACTTTTGTATTGGGAAAGTCATGCCCGGTGAACTTTTGTATTGGGAAAGTCATGCCCGGTCAACTTTTGTATTGGGAAAGTCATGCCCGGCGAACTTTTGTACTGGGAAAGTCATGCCCGGTGATCTTTTGTATTGGGAAAGTCATGCCCGGTGAACTTTTGTATTGGGAAAGTCATGCCCGGTGAACTTTTGTATTGGGAAAGTCATGCCCGGTGAACTTTTGTATTGGGAAAGTCATGCCCGGTGAACTTTTGTATTGGGAAAGTCATGCCCGGTGAACTTTTGTACTGGGAAAGTCATGCCCGGTGAACTTTTGTATTGGGAAAGTCATGCCCGGTCAACTTTTGTATTGGGAAAGTCATGCCCGGTGAACTTTTGTATGGGAAAAGTCATGCCCGGTGATCTTTTGTACTGGGAAAGTCATGCCCGGTCAACTTTTGTATGGGAAAAGTCATGCCCGGTCAACTTTTGTATTGGGAGAGTCATGCCCGGTGAACTTTTGTATGGGAAAAGTCATGCCCGGTGAACTTTTGTATTGGGAAAGTCATGCCCGGTGATCTTTTGTATTGGGAAAGTCATGCCCGGTCAACTTTTGTATTGGGAAAGTCATGCCCGGTGAACTTTTGTATTGGGAAAGTCATGCCCGGTGATCTTTTGTACTGGGAAAGTCATGCCCGGTGATCTTTTGTAATGGGAAAGTCATGCCCGGTCAACTTTTGTATTGGGAAAGTCATGCCCGGTGAACTTTTGTATTGGGAAAGTCATGCCCGGTGATCTTTTGTACTGGCAATGTCATGCCCGGTGAACTTTTGTATTGGGAAAGTCATGCCCGGTGAACTTTTGTATTGGGAAAGTCATGCCCGGTCAACTTTTGTATTGGGAAAGTCATGCCCGGTGAACTTTTGTATTGGGAAAGTCATGCCCGGTCAACTTTTGTATTGGGAAAGTCATGCCCGGTGAACTTTTGTATTGGGAAAGTCATGCCCGATTTACTTTTGTATGGGAAAAGTCATGCCCGGTGAACTTTTGTATGGGAAAAGTCATGCCCGGTGAACTTTTGTATTGGGAAAGTCATGCCCGGTGAACTTTTGTATTGGGAAAGTCATGACCGGTGATCTTTTGTACTGGGAAAGTCATGCCCGGTGAACTTTTGTATTGGGAAAGTCATGCCCGGTGAACTTTTGTATTGGGAAGTCATGCCCGGTGAACTTTTGTACTGGGAAAGTCATGCCCGGTGAACTTTTGTATTGGGAAAGTCATGCCCGGTGAACTTTTGTATGGGAAAAGTCATGCCCGGTGAACTTTTGTATGGGAAAAGTCATGCCCGGTGAACTTTTGTATGGGAAAAGTCATGCCCGGTGAACTTTTGTATGGGAAAAGTCATGCCCGGTGAACTTTTGTATTGGGAAAGTCATGCCCGGTCAACTTTTGTATTGGGAAAGTCATGCCCGGTGATCTTTTGTATTGGGAAAGTCATGCCCGGTGAACTTTTGTACTGGGAAAGTCATGCCCGGTCAACTTTTGTATTGGGAAAGTCATGCCCGGTGATCTTTTGTACTGGGAAAGTCATGCCCGGTGAACTTTTGTAATGGGAAAGTCATGCCCGGTGAACTTTTGTATTGGGAAAGTCATGCCCGGTGAACTTTTGTATTGGGAAAGTCATGTCCGGTGAACTTTTGTATTGGGAAAGTCATGCCCGGTGAACTTTTGTATTGGGAAAGTCATGCCCGGTGAACTTTTGTATTGGGAAAGTCATGCCCGGTGAACTTTTGTATTGGGAAAGTCATGCCCGGTGAACTTTTGTATTGGGAAAGTCATGCCCGGTGAACTTTTGTATTGGGAAAGTCATGCCCGGTGAACTTTTGTATTGGGAAAGTCATGCCCGGTGAACTTTTGTACTGGGAAAGTCATGCCCGGTGAACTTTTGTATTGGGAAAGTCATGCCCGGTCAACTTTTGTATTGGGAAAGTAATGCCCGGTGAACTTTTGTATTGGGAAAGTCATGCCCGGTGAACTTTTGTATTGGGAAAGTCATGCCCGGTGAACTTTTGTATTGGGAAAGTCATGCCCGGTGAACTTTTGTATTGGGAAAGTCATGCCCGGTGAACTTTTGTATTGGGAAAGTCATGCCCGGTGAACTTTTGTATTGGGAAAGTCATGCCCGGTCAACTTTTGTATTGGGAAAGTCATGCCTGGTCAAATTTTGTATTGGGAAAGTCTTGCCCGGTGATCTTTTGTACTGGGAAAGTCATGCTCGGTGAACTTTTGTATTGGGAAAGTCATGCCCGGTGAACTTTTGTACTGGGAAAGTCATGCCCGGTGAACTTTTGTACTGGGAAAGTCATGCCCCGTGAACTTTTGTATTGGGAAAGTCATGCCCGGTAAACTTTTGTATTGGGAAAGTCATGCCCGGTGAACTTTTGTATTGGGAAAGTCAAGCCCGGTCAACTTTGGTATTGGGAAAGTCATGCCCGGTGAACTTTTGTATTGGGAAAGTCATGCCCGGTGATCTTTTGTATTGGGAAAGTCATGCCCGGTCAACTTTTGTATTGGGAAAGTCATGCCCGGTGAACTTTTGTATTGGGAAAGTCATGCCCGGTGATCTTTTGTACTGGGAAAGTCATGCCCGGTGAACTTTTGTATTGGGAAAGTCATGCCCGGTGAACTTTTGTATTGGGAAAGTCATGCCCGGTGAACTTTTGTACTGGGAAAGTCATGCCCGGTGATCTTTTGTACTTGGGAAAGTCATGCCCGGTGAACTTTTGTATGGGAAAAGTCATGCCCGGTGATCTTTTGTACTGGGAAAGTCATGCCCGGTGAACTTTTGTATTTGGAAAGTCATGCCCGGTCAACTTTTGTATTGGGAAAGTCATGCCCGGTGAACTTTTGTACTGGGGAAAGTCATGCCCGGTGAACTTTTGTACTGGGAAAGACATGCCCGGTGAACTTTTGTATTTGGGAAAGTCATGCCCGGTGAACTTTTGTATTGGGAAAGTCATGCCCGGTGAACTTTTGTATTGGGAAAGTCATGCCCGGTGAACTTTTGTATTGGGAAAGTCATGCCCGGTGAACTTTTGTATTGGGAAAGTAATGCCCGGTGAACTTTTGTATTGGGAAAGTCATGCCCGGTGAACTTTTGTATTGAGAAAGTCATGCCCGGTGAACTTTTGTATTGGGAAAGTCATGCCCGGTGAACTTTTGTACTGGGAAAGTCATGCCCGGTGAACTTTTGTATTGGGAAAGTCATGCCCGGTGAACTTTTGTATTGGGAAAGTCATGCCCGGTGAACTTTTGTATTGGGAAAGTCATGCACGGTGAACTTTTGTATTGGGAAAGTCATGCCCGGTGAACTTTTGTACTGGGAAAGTCATGCCCGGTGAACTTTTGTACTGGGAAAGTCATGCCCGGTGAACTTTTGTACTGGGAAAGTCATGCCCGGTGAACTTTAGTATTGGGAAAGTCATGCCCGGTGAACTTTTGTATTGGGAAAGTCATGCCCGGTGAACTTTTGTACTGGGAAAGTCATGCCCGGTGAACTTTTGTACTGGGAAAGTCATGCCCGGTGAACTTTTGTATTGGGAAAGTCATGCCCGGTGAACTTTTGTATTGGGAAAGTCATGCCCGGTTAACTTTTGTATTGGGAAAGTCATGCCCGGTGAACTTTTGTATTGGGAAAGTCATGCCCGGTGAACTTTTGTACTGGGAAAGTCATGCCCGCTGAACTTTTGTATTGGGAAAGTCATGCCCGGTGAACTTTTGTATTGGGAAAGTCATGCCCGGTGAACTTTTGTATTGGGGAAAGTCATGCCCGGTGAACTTTTGTACTGGGAAAGTCATTCCCGGTGAACTTTTGTATTGGGAAAGTCATGCCCGGTCAACTTTTGTATTGGGAAAGTCATGCCCGGTCAACTTTTGTATTGGGAAAGTCATGCCCGGTGAACTTTTGTACTGGGAAAGTCATGCCCGGTGATCTTTTGTATTGGGAAAGTCATGCCCGGTGAACTTTTGTATTGGGAAAGTCATGCCCGGTGAACTTTTGTACTGGGAAAGTCATGCCCGGTGAACTTTTGTATTGGGAAAGTCATGCCCGGTGAACTTTTGTATGGGAAAAGTCATGCCCGGTGAACTTTTGTATGGGAAAAGTCATGCCCGGTGAACTTTTGTATTGGGAAAGTTATGCCCGGTCAACTTTTGTATTGGGAAAGTCATGCCCGGTGAACTTTTGTATTGGGAAAGTCATGCCCGGTGAACTTTTGTATTGGGAAAGTCATGCCCGGTGAACTTTTGTATTGGGAACGTCATGCCCGGTCAACTTTGTATTGGGAAAGTCATGCCTGGTGAACTTTTGTACTGGGAAAGTCATGCCCGGTGATCTTTTGTATTGGGAAAGTCATGCCCGGTGAACTTTTGTATTGGGAAAGTCATGCCCGGTGATCTTTTGTACTAGGAAAGTCATGCCCGGGGAACTTTTGTATTGGGAAAGTCATGCACGGTGAACTTTTGTATTGGGAAAGTCATGCCCGGTGAACTTTTGTACTGGGAAAGTCATGCCCGGTGAACTTTTGTACTGGGAAAGTCATGCCCGGTGAACTTTTGTACTGGGAAAGTCATGCCCGGTGAACTTTAGTATTGGGAAAGTCATGCCCGGTGAACTTTTGTAATGGAAAGTCATGCCCGGTGAACTTTTGTACTGGGAAAGTCATGCCCGGTGAACTTTTGTACTGGGAAAGTCATGCCCGGTGAACTTTTGTATTGGGAAAGTCATGCCCGGTGAACTTTTGTATTGGGAAAGTCATGCCCGGTTAACTTTTGTATTGGGAAAGTCATGCCCGGTGAACTTTTGTATTGGGAAAGTCATGCCCGGTGAACTTTTGTACTGGGAAAGTCATGCCTGCTGAACTTTTGTATTGGGAAAGTCATGCCCGGTGAACTTTTGTATTGGGAAAGTCATGCCCGGTGAACTTTTGTATTGGGAAAGTCATGCCCGGTGAACTTTTGTACTGGGAAAGTCATGCCCGGTGAACTTTTGTATTGGGAAAGTCATGCCCGGTCAACTTTTGTATTGGGAAAGTCATGCCCGGTCAACTTTTGTATTGGGAAAGTCATGCCCGGTGAACTTTTGTACTGGGAAAGTCATGCCCGGTGATCTTTTGTATTGGGAAAGTCATGCCCGGTGAACTTTTGTATTGGGAAAGTCATGCCCGGTGAACTTTTGTACTGGGAAAGTCATGCCCGGTGAACTTTTGTATTGGGAAAGTCATGCCCGGTGAACTTTTGTATGGGAAAAGTCATGCCCGGTGAACTTTTGTATGGGAAAAGTCATGCCCGGTGAACTTTTGTATTGGGAAAGTCATGCCCGGTCAACTTTTGTATTGGGAAAGTCATGCCCGGTGAACTTTTGTATTGGGAAAGTCATGCCCGGTGAACTTTTGTATTGGGAAAGTCATGCCCGGTGAACTTTTGTATTGGGAACGTCATGCCCGGTCAACTTTTGTATTGGGAAAGTCATGCCTGGTGAACTTTTGTACTGGGAAAGTCATGCCCGGTGATCTTTTGTATTGGGAAAGTCATGCCCGGTGAACTTTTGTATTGGGAAAGTCATGCCCGGTGATCTTTTGTACTAGGAAAGTCATGCCCGGGGAACTTTTGTATTGGGAAAGTCATGCCCGGTGAACTTTTGTATTGGGAAAGTCATGCCCGGTCAACTTTTGTATTGGGAAAGTCATGCCCGGTGAACTTTTGTATTGGGAAAGTCATGCCCGATTTACTTTTGTATGGGAAAAGTCATGCCCGGTGAACTTTTGTATGGGAAAAGTCATGCCCGGTGAACTTTTGTATTGGGAAAGTCATGCCCGGTGAACTTTTGTATTGGGAAAGTCATGCCCGGTCAACTTTTGTATTGGGAAAGTCATGCCCGGTGAACTTTTGTACTGGGAAAGTCATGCCCGGTGATCTTTTGTATTGGGAAAGTCATGCCCGGTGAACTTTTGTATTGGGAAGTCATGCCCGGTGAACTTTTGTACTGGGAAAGTCATGCCCGGTGAACTTTTGTATTGGGAAAGTCATGCCCGGTGAACTTTTGTATGGGAAAAGTCATGCCCGGTGAACTTTTGTATTGGGAAAGTTATGCCCGGTCAACTTTTGTATTGGGAAAGTCATGCCCGGTGAACTTTTGTATTGGGAAAGTCATGCCCGGTGAACTTTTGTATTGGGAAAGTCAAGCCCGGTCAACTTTGGTATTGGGAAAGTCATGCCCGGTGAACTTTTGTATTGGGAAAGTCATGCCCGGTGATCTTTTGTATTGGGAAAGTCATGCCCGGTCAACTTTTGTATTGGGAAAGTCATGCCCGGTGAACTTTTGTATTGGGAAAGTCATGCCCGGTGATCTTTTGTACTGGGAAAGTCATTCCCGGTGAACTTTTGTATTGGGAAAGTCATGCCCGGTGAACTTTTGTATTGGGAAAGTCATGCCCGGTGAACTTTTGTACTGGGAAAGTCATGCCCGGTGATCTTTTGTACTTGGAAAGTCATGCCCGGTGAACTTTTGTATGGGAAAAGTCATGCCCGGTGATCTTTTGTACTGGGAAAGTCATGCCCGGTGAACTTTTGTATTTGGAAAGTCATGCCCGGTCAACTTTTGTATTGGGAAAGTCATGCCCGGTGAACTTTTGTACTGGGAAAGTCATGCCCGGTGAACTTTTGTACTGGGAAAGACATGCCCGGTGAACTTTTGTATTTGGGAAAGTCATGCCCGGTGAACTTTTGTATTGGGAAAGTCATGCCGGTGAACTTTTGTATTGGGAAAGTCATGCCCGGTGAACTTTTGTATTGGGAAAGTCATGCCCGGTGAACTTTTGTATTGGGAAAGTAATGCCCGGTGAACTTTTGTATTGGGAAAGTCATGCCCGGTGAACTTTTGTATTGAGAAAGTCATGCCCGGTGAACTTTTGTATTGGGAAAGTCATGCCCGGTGAACTTTTGTACTGGGAAAGTCATGCCCGGTGAACTTTTGTATTGGGAAAGTCATGCCCGGTGAACTTTTGTATTGGGAAAGTCATGCCCGGTGAACTTTTGTATTGGGAAAGTCATGCACGGTGAACTTTTGTATTGGGAAAGTCATGCCCGGTGAACTTTTGTACTGGGAAAGTCATGCCCGGTGAACTTTTGTACTGGGAAAGTCATGCCCGGTGAACTTTTGTACTGGGAAAGTCATGCCCGGTGAACTTTAGTATTGGGAAAGTCATGCCCGGTGAACTTTTGTATTGGGAAAGTCATGCCCGGTGAACTTTTGTACTGGGAAAGTCATGCCCGGTGAACTTTTGTACTGGGAAAGTCATGCCCGGTGAACTTTTGTATTGGGAAAGTCATGCCCGGTGAACTTTTGTATTGGGAAAGTCATGCCCGGTTAACTTTTGTATTGGGAAAGTCATGCCCGGTGAACTTTTGTATTGGGAAAGTCATGCCCGGTGAACTTTTGTACTGGGAAAGTCATGCCCGCTGAACTTTTGTATTGGGAAAGTCATGCCCGGTGAACTTTTGTATTGGGAAAGTCATGCCCGGTGAACTTTTGTATTGGGAAAGTCATGCCCGGTGAACTTTTGTACTGGGAAAGTCATTCCCGGTGAACTTTTGTATTGGGAAAGTCATGCCCGGTCAACTTTTGTATTGGGAAAGTCATGCCCGGTCAACTTTTGTATTGGGAAAGTCATGCCCGGTGAACTTTTGTACTGGGAAAGTCATGCCCGGTGATCTTTTGTATTGGGAAAGTCATGCCCGGTGAACTTTTGTATTGGGAAAGTCATGCCCGGTGAACTTTTGTACTGGGAAAGTCATGCCCGGTGAACTTTTGTATTGGGAAAGTCATGCCCGGTGAACTTTTGTATGGGAAAAGTCATGCCCGGTGAACTTTTGTATGGGAAAAGTCATGCCCGGTGAACTTTTGTATTGGGAAAGTTATGCCCGGTCAACTTTTGTATTGGGAAAGTCATGCCCGGTGAACTTTTTGTATTGGGAAAGTCATGCCCGGTGAACTTTTGTATTGGAAAGTCATGCCCGGTGAACTTTTGTATTGGGAACGTCATGCCCGGTCAACTTTTGTATTGGGAAAGTCATGCCTGGTGAACTTTTGTACTGGGAAAGTCATGCCCGGTGATCTTTTGTATTGGGAAAGTCATGCCCGGTGAACTTTTGTATTGGGAAAGTCATGCCCGGTGATCTTTTGTACTAGGAAAGTCATGCCGGGGAACTTTTGTATTGGGAAAGTCATGCACGGTGAACTTTTGTATTGGGAAAGTCATGCCCGGTGAACTTTTGTACTGGGAAAGTCATGCCCGGTGAACTTTTGTACTGGGAAAGTCATGCCCGGTGAACTTTTGTACTGGGAAAGTCATGCCCGGTGAACTTTAGTATTGGGAAAGTCATGCCCGGTGAACTTTTGTAATGGAAAGTCATGCCCGGTGAACTTTTGTACTGGGAAAGTCATGCCCGGTGAACTTTTGTACTGGGAAAGTCATGCCCGGTGAACTTTTGTATTGGGAAAGTCATGCCCGGTGAACTTTTGTATTGGGAAAGTCATGCCCGGTTAACTTTTGTATTGGGAAAGTCATGCCCGGTGAACTTTTGTATTGGGAAAGTCATGCCCGGTGAACTTTTGTACTGGGAAAGTCATGCCTGCTGAACGTTTGTATTGGGAAAGTCATGCCCGGTGAACTTTTGTATTGGGAAAGTCATGCCCGGTGAACTTTTGTATTGGGAAAGTCATGCCCGGTGAACTTTTGTACTGGGAAAGTCATGCCCGGTGAACTTTTGTATTGGGAAAGTCATGCCCGGTCAACTTTTGTATTGGGAAAGTCATGCCCGGTCAACTTTTGTATTGGGAAAGTCATGCCCGGTGAACTTTTGTACTGGGAAAGTCATGCCCGGTGATCTTTTGTATTGGGAAAGTCATGCCCGGTGAACTTTTGTATTGGGAAAGTCATGCCCGGTGAACTTTTGTACTGGGAAAGTCATGCCCGGTGAACTTTTGTATTGGGAAAGTCATGCCCGGTGAACTTTTGTATGGGAAAAGTCATGCCCGGTGAACTTTTGTATGGGAAAAGTCATGCCCGGTGAACTTTTGTATTGGGAAAGTCATGCCCGGTCAACTTTTGTATTGGGAAAGTCATGCCCGGTGAACTTTTGTATTGGGAAAGTCATGCCCGGTGAACTTTTGTATTGGGAAAGTCATGCCCGGTGAACTTTTGTATTGGGAACGTCATGCCCGGTCAACTTTTGTATTGGGAAAGTCATGCCTGGTGAACTTTTGTACTGGGAAAGTCATGCCCGGTGATCTTTTGTATTGGGAAAGTCATGCCCGGTGAACTTTTGTATTGGGAAAGTCATGCCCGGTGATCTTTTGTACTAGGAAAGTCATGCCCGGGGAACTTTTGTATTGGGAAAGTCATGCCCGGTGAACTTTTGTATTGGGAAAGTCATGCCCGGTCAACTTTTGTATTGGGAAAGTCATGCCCGGTGAACTTTTGTTTTGGGAAAGTCATGCCCGATTTACTTTTGTATGGGAAAAGTCATCCCCGGTGAACTTTTGTATGGGAAAAGTCATGCCCGGTGAACTTTGGTATTGGGAAAGTCATGCCCGGTGAACTTTTGTATTGGGAAAGTCATGCCCGGTCAACTTTTGTATTGGGAAAGTCATGCCCGGTGAACTTTTGTACTGGGAAAGTCATGCCCGGTGATCTTTTGTATTGGGAAAGTCATGCCCGGTGAACTTTTGTATTGGGAAGTCATGCCCGGTGAACTTTTGTACTGGGAAAGTCATGCCCGGTGAACTTTTGTATTGGGAAAGTCATGCCCGGTGAACTTTTGTATGGGAAAAGTCATGCCCGGTGAAGTTTTGTATGGGAAAAGTCATGCCCGGTGAACTTTTGTATTGGGAAAGTCATGCCCGGTCAACTTTTGTATTGGGAAAGTCATGCCCGGTGATCTTTTGTATTGGGAAAGTCATGCCCGGTGAACTTTTGTACTGGGAAAGTCATGCCCGGTCAACTTTTGTATTGGGAAAGTCATGCCCGGTGATTTTTTGTACTGGGAAAGTCATGCCCGGTGAACTTTTGTAATGGGAAAGTCATGCCCGGTGAACTTTTGTATTGGGAAAGTCATGCTCGGTGAACTTTTGTATTGGGAAAGTCATGCCCGGTGAACTTTTGTATTGGGAAAGTCATGCCCGGTGAACTTTTGTATTGGGAAAGTCATGCCCGGTGAACTTTTGTATTGGGAAAGTCATGCCCGGTGAACTTTTGTATTGGGAAAGTCATGCCCGGTGAACTTTTGTATTGGGAAAGTCATGCCCGGTGAACTTTTGTATTGGGAAAGTCATGCCCGGTGAACTTTTGTACTGGGAAAGTCATGCCCGGTGAACTTTTGTATTGGGAAAGTCATGCCCGGTCAACTTTTGTATTCGGAAAGTAATGCCCGGTGAACTTTTGTATTGGGAAAGTCATGCCCGGTGAACTTTTGTATTGGGAAAGTCATGCCCGGTGAACTTTTGTATTGGGAAAGTCATGCCCGGTGAACTTTTGTATTGGGAAAGTCATGCCCGGTGAACATTTGTATTGGGAAAGTCATGCCCGGTCAACTTTTGTATTGGGAAAGTCATGCCCGTTCAACTTTTGTATTGGGAAAGTCATGCCCGGTGATCTTTTGTACTGGGAAAGTCATGCCCGGTGAACTTTTGTATTGGGAAAGTCATGCCCGGTGAACTTTTGTACTGGGAAAGTCATGCCCGGTGAACTTTTGTACTGGGAAAGTCATGCCCCGTGAACTTTTGTATTGGGAAAGTCATGCCCGGTGAACTTTTGTATTGGGAAAGTCAAGCCCGGTCAACTTTGGTATTGGGAAAGTCATGCCCGGTGAACTTTTGTATTAGGAAAGTCATGCCCGGTGATCTTTTGTATTGGGAAAGTCATGCCCGGTGAACTTTTGTATTGGGAAAGTCATGCCCGGTGAACTTTTGTATTGGGAAAGTCATGCCCGGTGATCTTTTGTACTGGGAAAGTCATGCCCGGTGAACTTTTGTATTGGGAAAGTCATGCCCGGTGAACTTTTGTATTGGGAAAGTCATGCCCGGTGAACTTTTGTACTGGGAAAGTCATGCCCGGTGATCTTTTGTACTGGGAAAGTCATGCCCGGTGAACTTTTGTATGGGAAAAGTCATGCCCGGTGATCTTTTGTACTGGGAAAGTCATGCCCGGTGAACTTTTGTATTTGGAAAGTCATGCCCGGTCAACTTTTGTATTGGGAAAGTCATGCCCGGTGAACTTTTGTACTGGGAAAGTCATGCCCGGTGAACTTTTGTACTGGGAAAGACATGCCCGGTGTACTTTTGTATTTGGGAAAGTCATGCCCGGTGAACTTTTGTATTGGGAAAGTCATGCCCGGTGAACTTTTGTATTGGGAAAGTCATGCCCGGTGAACTTTTGTATTGGGAAAGTCATGCCCGGTGAACTTTTGTATTGGGAAAGTCATGCCCGGTGAACTTTTGTATTGGGAAAGTCATGCCCGGTGAACTTTTGTATTGGGAAAGTCATGCCCGGTGAACTTTTGTATTGGGAAAGTCATGCCCGGTGAACTTTTGTCTTGGGAAAGTCATGCCCGGTGAACTTTTGTATTGGGAAAGTCATGCCCGGTGAACTTTTGTATTGGGAAAGTCATGCCCGGTGAACTTTTGTACTGGGAAAGTCATGCCCGGTGAACTTTTGTACTGGGAAAGTCATGCCCGGTGAACTTTTGTACTGGGAAAGTCATGCCCGGTGAACTTTAGTATTGGGAAATCATGCCCGGTGAACTTTTGTATTGGGAAAGTCATGCCCGGTGAACTTTTGTACTGGGAAAGTCATGCCCGGTGAACTTTTGTACTGGGAAAGTCATGCCCGGTGAACTTTTGTACTGGGAAAGTCATGTCCGGTGAACTTTTGTATTGGGAAAGTCATGCCCGGTGAACTTTTGTATTGGGAAAGTCATGCCCGGTGAACTTTAGTATTGGGAAAGTCATGCCCGGTGAACTTTTGTATTGGGAAAGTCATGCCCGGTGAACTTTTGTATTGGGGAAGTCATGCCCGGTGAACTTTTGTATTGGGAAAGTCATGCCCGGTGAACTTTTGTATTGGGAAAGTCATGCCCGGTGAACTTTTGTATTGGGAAAGTCATGCCCGGTTAACTTTTGTATTGGGAAAGTCATGCCCGGTGAACTTTTGTATTGGGAAAGTCATGCCCGGTGAACTTTTGTACTGGGAAAGTCATGCCCGGTTAACTTTTGTATTGGGAAAGTCATGCCCGGTGAACTTTTGTATTGGGAAAGTCATGCCCGGTGAACTTTTGTATTGGGAAAGTCATGCCCGGTGAACTTTTGTACTGGGAAAGTCATGCACGGTGAACTTTTGTATTGGGAAAGTCATGCCCGGTGAACTTTTGTATTGGGAAAGTCATGCCCGGTCAACTTTTGTATTGGGAAAGTCATGCCCGGTGAACTTTTGTACTGGGAAAGTCATGCCCGGTGATCTTTTGTATTGGGAAAGTCATGCCCGGTGAACTTTTGTATTGGGAAAGTCATGCCCGGTGAACTTTTGTACTGGGAAAGTCATGCCCGGTGAACTTTTGTATTGGGAAAGTCATGCCCGGTGAACTTTTGTATGGGAAAAGTCATGCCCGGTGAACTTTTGTATGGGAAAAGTCATGCCCGGTGAACTTTTGTATTGGGAAAGTCATGCCCGGTGAACTTTTGTATTGGGAAAGTCATGTCCGGTGAACTTTTGTATTGGGAAAGTCATGCCCGGTGAACTTTTGTATTGGGAAAGTCATGCCCGGTGAACTTTTGTATTGGGAACGTCATGCCCGGTCAACTTTTGTATTGGGAAAGTCATGCCTGGTGAACTTTTGTACTGGGAAAGTCATGCCCGGTGATCTTTTGTATTGGGAAAGTCATGCCCGGTGAACTTTTGTATTGGGAAAGTCATGCCCGGTGATCTTTTGTACTAGGAAAGTCATGCCCGGGGAACTTTTGTATTGGGAAAGTCATGCCCGGTGAACTTTTGTACTGGGAAAGTCATGCCCGGTGAACTTTTGTATTGGGAAAGTCATGCCCGGTGAACTTTTGTATTGGGAAAATCATGTCAGGTGAACTTTTGTACTGGGAAGGTCATGCCCGGTGAACTTTTGTATTGGGAAAGTCATGCCCGGTGAACTTTTGTATTGGGAAAGTCATGCCCGGTGAACTTTTGTATTGGGAAAGTCATGCCCGGTGAACTTTTGTATTGGGAAAGTCATGCCCGGTGAACTTTTGTATTGGGAAAGTCATGCCCGGTCAACTTTTGTATTGGGAAAGTCATGCCCGGTGAACTTTTGTATTGGGAAAGTCATGCCCGGTCAACTTTTGTACTGGGAAAGTCATGCCCGGTCAACTTTTGTATTGGGAAAGTCATGCCCGGTGAACTTTTGTACTGGGAAAGTCATGCCCGGTGAACTTTTGTATTGGGAAAGTCATGCCCGGTAATCTTTTGTACTGGGAAAGTCATGCCCGGTGAACTTTTGAATGGGAAAAGTCATGCCCGGTGAACTTTTGTATGGGAAAAGTCACGCCCGGTGAACTTTTGTTTTGGGAAAGTCATGCCCGGTGAACTTTTGTATGGGAAAGTCATGCCCGGTGAACTTTTGTATTGGGAAAGTCATGCCCGGTGAATTTTTGTATTGGGAAAGTCATGCCCGGTGAACTTTTGTATTGGGAAAGTCATGCCCGGTGAACTTTTGTATTGGGAAAGTCATGCCCGGTAAACTTTTGTATTGGGAAAGATATGCCCGGTGAACTTTTGTATTGGGAAAGTCATGCCCGGTGAACTTTTGTGTTGGGAAAGTCATGCCCGGTGAACTTTTGTACTGGGAAAGTCATGCCCGGTCAACTTTTGTACTGGGAAAGTCATGCCCGATGAACTTTTGTACTGGGAAAGTCATGCCCGGTCAACTTTTGTATGGGAAAGTCATGCCCGGTGAACTTTTGTACTGGGAAAGTCATGCCCGGTCAACTTTTGTATTGGGAAAGTCATGCCCGGTGATCTTTTGTACTGGGAAAGTCATGCCCGGTCAACTTTTGTATTGGGAAAGTCATGCCCGGTCAACTTTTGTATTGGGAAAGTCATGCCCGGTGATCTTTTGTACTGGGAAAGTCATGCCCGGTGAACTTTTGTATTGGGAAAGTCATGCCCGGTGAACTTTTGTATGGGAAAGTCATGCCCGGTGAACTTTTGTATTGGGAAAGTCATGCCCGGTCAACTTTTGTATTGGGAAAGTCATGCCCGGTGAACTTTTGTATTGGGAAAGTCATGCCGGGTGAACTTTTGTATTGGGAAAGTCATGCCAGGTGAACTTTTGTACTGGGAAAGTCATGCCCGGTGAACTTTTGTATTGGGAAAGTCATGCCCGGTGAACTTTTGTATTGGGAAAGTCATGCCCGGTCAACTTTTGTATTGGGAAAGTCATGCCCGGTGAACTTTTGTATTGGGAAAGTCATGCCCGGTGAACTTTTGTACTGGGAAAGTCATGCCCGGTGAACTTTTGTACTGGGAAAGTCATGCCCGGTGAACTTTTGTACTGGGAAAGACATGCCCGGTGAACTTTTGTATTGGGAAAGTCATGCCCGGTCAACTTTTGTATTGGGAAAGTCATGCCCGGTGAACTTTTGTACTGGGAAAGTCATGCCCGGTGAACTTTTGTATTAGGAAAGTCATGCCGGTGAACTTTTGTATTGGGAAAGTAATGCCCGGTGAACTTTTGTACTGGGAAAGTCATGCCCGGTGATCTTTTGTACTGGGAAAGTCATGCCCGGTGATCTTTTGTATTGGAAAAGTCATGCCCGGTGAACTTTTGTATTGGGAAAGTCATGCCCGGTGAACTTTTGTATTGGGAAAGTCATGCCCGGTGAACTTTTGTATTGGGAAAGTCATGCCCGGTGAAATTTTGTATGGGAAAGTCATGCCCGGTGAACTTTTGTATTGGGAAAGTCATGCCCGGTGAACTTTTGTATGGGAAAAGTCATGCCCGGTGAACTTTTGTATTGGGAAAGTCATGTCCGGTGAACATTTGTACTGGGAAAGTCATGCCCGGTCAACTTTTGTATTGGGAAAGTCATGCCCGGTGATCTTTTGTACTGGGAAAGTCATGCCCGGTGAACTTTTGTATTGGGAAAGTCATGCCCGGTGAACTTTTGTATTGGGAAAGTCATGCCCGGTCAACTTTTGTATTGGGAAAGTCATGCCCGGTGAACTTTTGTATTGGGAAAGTCATGCCCGGTCAACTTTTGTACTGGGAAAGTCATGCCCGGTCAACTTTTGTATTGGAAAAGTCATGCCCGGTGAACTTTTGTACTGGGAAAGTCATGCCCGGTGAACTTTTGTATTGGGAAAGTCATGCCCGGTGATCTTTTGTACTGGGAAAGTCATGCCCGGTGAACTTTTGTATGGGAAAAGTCATGCCCGGTGAACTTTTGTATGGGAAAAGTCATGCCCGGTCAACTTTTGTATTGGGAAAGTCATGCCCGGTGAACTTTTGTATTGGGAAAGTCATGCCCGGTGAACTTTTGTATTGGGAAAGTCATGCCCGGTGAACTTTTGTATTGGGAAAGTCATGCCCGGTGAACTTTTGTATTGGGAAAGTCATGCCCGGTGAACTTTTGTACTGGGAAAGTCATGCCCGGTGAACTTTTGTATTGGGAAAGTCATGCCCGGTGAACTTTTGTATTGGGAAAGTCATGCCCGGTGAACTTTTGTATTGGGAAAGTCATGCCCGGTGAACTTTTGTATTGGGAAAGTCATGCCCGGTGAACTTTTGTATTGGGAAAGTCATGCCCGGTGAACTTTTGTACTGGGAAAGTCATGCCCGGTGAACTTTTGTACTGGGAAAGTCATGCCCGGTGAACTTTTGTATTGGGAAAGTCATGCCCGGTGATCTTTTGTACTGGGAAAGTCATGCCCGGTGAACTTTTGTATTGGGAAAGTCATGCCCGGTGAACTTTTGTATTGGGAAAGTCATGCCCGGTCAACTTTTGTATTGGGAAAGTCATGCCCGGTCAACTTTTGTATTGGGAAAGTCATGCCCGATGAACTTTTGTACTGGGAAAGTCATGCCCGGTGAACTTTTGTATTGGGAAAGTCATGCCCGGTGAACTTTTGTACTGGGAAAGTCATGCCCGGTGAACTTTTGTATTGGGAAAGTCATGCCCGGTGAACTTTTGTACTGGGAAAGTCATGCCCGGTCAACTTTTGTGCTGGGAAAGTCATGCCCGGTGAACTTTTGTATTGGGAAAGTCATGCCCGGTCAACTTTTGTATTGGGAAAGTCATGCCCTTGTATTGGGAAAGTCATGCCCGGTGAACTTTTGTATTGGGAAAATCATGCCCGGTGAACTTTTGTATTGGGAAAAGTCATGCCCGGTGATCTTTTGTACTGGGAAAGTCATGCCCGGTGATCTTTTGTACTGGAAAAGTCATGCCGGTCAACTTTTGTATGGGGAAAGTCATGCCCGGTGATCTTTTGTACTGGGAAAGTCATGCCCGGTGAACTTTTGTACTGGGAAAGTCATGCCCGGTGAACTTTTGTATTGGGAAAGTCATGCCCGGTGAACTTTTGTATTGGGAAAGTCATGCCCGGAGAACTTTTGTATTGGGAAAGTCATGCCCGGTGAACTTTTGTATTGGGAAAGTCATGCCCGGTCAACTTTTGTATTGGGAAAGTCATGCCCGGTGAACTTTTGTATTGGGAAAGTCATGCCCGGTGAACTTTTGTATTGGGAAAGTCATGCCCGGTGAACTTTTGTATTGGGAAAGTCATGCCCGGTGAACTTTTGTATGGGAAAAGTGATGCCCGGTGATCTTTTGTACTGGGAAAGTCATGCCCGGTGAACTTTTGTATTGGGAAAGTCATGCCCGGTGAACTTTTGTACTGGGAAAGTCATGCCCGGTGAACTTTTGTATTGGGAAAGTCATGCCCGGTGAACTTTTGTATTGGGAAAGTCATGCCCGGTGAACTTTTGTATTGGGAAAGTCATGCCCGGTCAACTTTTGTATTGGGAAAGTCATGCCCGGTGAACTTTTGTATTGGGAAAGTCATGCCCGGTGAACTTTTGTATTGGGAAAGTCATGCCCGGTGAACTTTTGTATTGGGAAAGTCATGCCCGGTGAACTTTTGTATTGGGAAAGTCATGCCCGGTGAACTTTTGTATTGGGAAAGTCATGCCCGGTGAACTTTTGTACTGGGAAAGTCATGCCCGGTGAACTTTTGTACTGGGAATGTCATGCCCGGTGAACTTTTGTATTGGGAAAGTCATGCCCGGTGATCTTTTGTACTGGGAAAGTCATGCCCGGTGAACTTTTGTATTGGGAAAGTCATGCCCGGTGAACTTTTGTATTGGGAAAGTCATGCCCGGTCAACTTTTGTATTGGGAAAGTCATGCCCGGTCAACTTTTGTATTGGGAAAGTCATGCCCGATGAACTTTTGTACTGGGAAAGTCATGCCCGGTGAACTTTTGTATTGGGAAAGTCATGCCCGGTGAACTTTTGTACTGGGAAAGTCATGCCCGGTGAACTTTTGTATTGGGAAAGTCATGCCCGGTGAACTTTTGTACTGGGAAAGTCATGCCCGGTCAACTTTTGTGCTGGGAAAGTCATGCCCGGTGAACTTTTGTATTGGGAAAGTCATGCCCGGTCAACTTTTGTATTGGGAAAGTCATGCCCTTGTATTGGGAAAGTCATGCCCGGTGAACTTTTGTATTGGGAAAGTCATGCCCGGTGAACTTTTGTATTGGGAAAAGTCATGCCCGGTGATCTTTTGTACTGGAAAGTCATGCCCGGTGATCTTTTGTACTGGAAAAGTCATGCCCGGTCAACTTTTGTATGGGGAAAGTCATGCCCGGTGATCTTTTGTACTGGGAAAGTCATGCCCGGTGAACTTTTGTACTGGGAAAGTCATGCCCGGTGAACTTTTGTATTGGGAAAGTCATGCCCGGTGAACTTTTGTATTGGGAAAGTCATGCCCGGAGAACTTTTGTATTGGGAAAGTCATGCCCGGTGAACTTTTGTATTGGGAAAGTCATGCCCGGTGAACTTTTGTATTGGGAAAGTCATGCCCGGTGAACTTTTGTATTGGGAAAGTCATGCCCGGTGAACTTTTGTATTGGGAAAGTCATGCCCGGTGAACTTTTGTATTGGGAAAGTCATGCCCGGTGAACTTTTGTATGGGAAAAGTGATGCCCGGTGATCTTTTGTACTGGGAAAGTCATGCCCGGTGAACTTTTGTATTGGGAAAAGTCATGCCCGGTGATCTTTTGTACTGGGAAAGTCATGCCCGGTGAACTTTTGTATTGGGAAAGTCATGCCCGGTGATCTTTTGTACTGGGAAAGTCATGCCCGGTGAACTTTTGTATGGGAAAAGTCATGCCCGGTGAACTTTTGTATTGGGAAAGTCATGCCCGGTGAACTTTTGTACTGGGAAAGTCATGCCCGGTGAACTTTTGTATTGGGAAAGTCATGCCCGGTGAACTTTTGTATTGGGAAAGTCATGCCCGGTGAACTTTTGTATTGGGAAAGTCATGCCCGGTCAACTTTTGTACTGGGAAAGTCATGCCCGGTGAACTTTTGTACTGGGAAAGTCATGCCCGGTGAACTTTTGTATTGGGAAAGTCATGCCCGGTGAACTTTTGTATTGGGAAAGTCATGCCCGGTGAACATTTGTATTGGGAAAGTCATGCCCGGTCAACTTTTGTATTGGGAAAGTCATGCCCGGTGAACTTTTGTATTGGGAAAGTCATGCCCGGTGAACTTTTGTATGGGAAAAGTCATGCCCGGTGAACTTTTGTATGGGAAAAGTGATGCCCGGTGAACTTTTGTATTGGGAAAGTCATGCCCGGTCAACTTTTGTATTGGGAAAGTCATGCCCGGTGATCTTTTGTACTGGGAAAGTCATTCCCGGTCAACTTTTGTATTAGGAAAGTCATGCCCGGTGATCTTTTGTATTGGGAAAGTCATGCCCGGTCAACTTTTGTATTAGGAAAGTCATGCCCGGTGAGCTTTTGTACTGGGAAAGTCATGCCCGGTGAACTTTTGTATTGGAAAAGTCATGCCCGTCAACTTTTGTATTGGGAAATTCATGCCCGGTGATCTTTTGTACTGGGAAAGTCATGCCCGGTCAACTATTGTATTGGGAAAGTCATGCCCGGTGAACTTTTGTATGGGAAAAGTCATGCCCGGTTAACTTTTGTATTGGGAAAGTCATGCCCGGTCATCTTTTGTATTGGGAAAGTCATGCCCGGTGAACTTTTGTATTGGGAAAGTCATGCCCGGTGAACTTTTGTATTGGGAAAGTCATGCCCGGTGATCTTTTGTACGGGAAAGTCATGCGCGGTGATCCTTTGTATTGGGAAAGTCATGCCCGGTGAACTTTTGTATGGGAAAAGTCATGCCCGGTGAACTTTTGTATTGGGAAAGTCATGCCCGGTCAACTTTTGTATTGGGAAAGTCATGCCCGGTGATCTTTTGTACTGGGAAAGTCATGCCCGGTGAACTTTTGTACTGGGAAAGTCATGCCCGGTGAAATTTTGTATTGGGAAAGTCATGCCCGGTGAACTTTTGTACTGGGAAAGTCATGCCCGGTGAACTTTTGTATTGGGAAAGTCATGCCCGGTGAACTTTTGTATTGGGAAAGTCATGCCCGGTCAACTTTTGTATTGGGAAAGTCATGCCCGGTCAACTTTTGTATTGGGAAAGTCATGCCCGATGAACTTTTGTACTGGGAAAGTCATGCCCGGTGAACTTTTGTATTGGGAAAGTCATGCCCGGTGAACTTTTGTACTGGGAAAGTCATGCCCGGTGAACTTTTGTATTGGGAAAGTCATGCCCGGTGAACTTTTGTACTGGGAAAGTCATGCCCGGTCAACTTTTGTGCTGGGAAAGTCATGCCCGGTGAACTTTTGTATTGGGAAAGTCATGCCCGGTCAACTTTTGTATTGGGAAAGTCATGCCCTTGTATTGGGAAAGTCATGCCCGGTGAACTTTTGTATTGGGAAAGTCATGCCCGGTGAACTTTTGTATTGGGAAAAGTCATGCCCGGTGATCTTTTGTACTGGGAAAGTCATGCCCGGTGATCTTTTGTACTGGAAAAGTTATGCCCGGTCAACTTTTGTATGGGGAAAGTCATGCCCGGTGATCTTTTGTACTGGGAAAGTCATGCCCGGTGAACTTTTGTACTGGGAAAGTCATGCCCGGTGAACTTTTGTATTGGGAAAGTCATGCCCGGTGAACTTTTGTATTGGGAAAGTCATGCCCGGAGAACTTTTGTATTGGGAAAGTCATGCCCGGTGAACTTTTGTATTGGGAAAGTCATGCCCGGTGAACTTTTGTATTGGGAAAGTCATGCCCGGTGAACTTTTGTATTGGGAAAGTCATGCCCGGTGAACTTTTGTATTGGGAAAGTCATGCCCGGTGAACTTTTGTATTGGGAAAGTCATGCCCGGTGAACTTTTGTATGGGAAAAGTGATGCCCGGTGATCTTTTGTACTGGGAAAGTCATGCCCGGTGAACTTTTGTATTGGGAAAAGTCATGCCCGGTGATCTTTTGTACTGGGAAAGTCATGCCCGGTGAACTTTTGTATTGGGAAAGTCATGCCCGGTGATCTTTTGTACTGGGAAAGTCATGCCCGGTGAACTTTTGTATGGGAAAAGTCATGCCCGGTGAACTTTTGTATTGGGAAAGTCATGCCCGGTGAACTTTTGTACTGGGAAAGTCATGCCCGGTGAACTTTTGTATTGGGAAAGTCATGCCCGGTGAACTTTTGTATTGGGAAAGTCATGCCCGGTGAACTTTTGTATTGGGAAAGTCATGCCCGGTCAACTTTTGTACTGGGAAAGTCATGCCCGGTGAACTTTTGTACTGGGAAAGTCATGCCCGGTGAACTTTTGTATTGGGAAAGTCATGCCCGGTGAACTTTTGTATTGGGAAAGTCATGCCCGGTGAACATTTGTATTGGGAAAGTCATGCCCGGTCAACTTTTGTATTGGGAAAGTCATGCCCGGTGAACTTTTGTATTGGGAAAGTCATGCCCGGTGAACTTTTGTATGGGAAAAGTCATGCCCGGTGAACTTTTGTATGGGAAAAGTGATGCCCGGTGAACTTTTGTATTGGGAAAGTCATGCCCGGTCAACTTTTGTATTGGGAAAGTCATGCCCGGTGATCTTTTGTACTGGGAAAGTCATTCCCGGTCAACTTTTGTATTAGGAAAGTCATGCCCGGTGATCTTTTGTATTGGGAAAGTCATGCCCGGTCAACTTTTGTATTAGGAAAGTCATGCCCGGTGAGCTTTTGTACTGGGAAAGTCATGCCCGGTGAACTTTTGTATTGGAAAAGTCATGCCCGTCAACTTTTGTATTGGGAAATTCATGCCCGGTGATCTTTTGTACTGGGAAAGTCATGCCCGGTCAACTATTGTATTGGGAAAGTCATGCCCGGTGAACTTTTGTATGGGAAAAGTCATGCCCGGTTAACTTTTGTATTGGGAAAGTCATGCCCGGTCATCTTTTGTATTGGGAAAGTCATGCCCGGTGAACTTTTGTATTGGGAAAGTCATGCCCGGTGAACTTTTGTATTGGGAAAGTCATGCCCGGTGATCTTTTGTACGGGAAAGTCATGCGCGGTGATCCTTTGTATTGGGAAAGTCATGCCCGGTGAACTTTTGTATGGGAAAAGTCATGCCCGGTGAACTTTTGTATTGGGAAAGTCATGCCCGGTCAACTTTTGTATTGGGAAAGTCATGCCCGGTGATCTTTTGTACTGGGAAAGTCATGCCCGGTGAACTTTTGTACTGGGAAAGTCATGCCCGGTGAAATTTTGTATTGGGAAAGTCATGCCCGGTGAACTTTTGTACTGGGAAAGTCATGCCCGGTGAACTTTTGTATTGGGAAAGTCATGCCCGGTGAACTTTTGTATTGGGAAAGTCATGCCCGGTGAACTTTTGTATTGGGAAAGTCATGCCCGGTGATCTTTTGTACTGGGAAAGTCATGCCCGGTGAACTTTTGTATTGGGAAAGTCATGCCCGGTGAACTTTTGTATTGGGAAAGTCATGCCCGGTGAACATTTGTACTGGGAAAGTCATGCCCGGTCAACTTTTGTATTGGGAAAGTCCTGCCCGGTGATCTTTTGTACTGGGAAAAGTCATGCCCGGTGATCTTTTGTATGGGAAAAGTCATGCCCGGCGAACTTTTGTATTGGGAAAGTCATGCCCGGTGAACTTTTGTATTGGGAAAGTCATGCCCGGTGATCTTTTGTACTGGGAAAGTCATGCCCGGTGAACTTTTGTATTGGGAAAGTCATGCCCGGTGAACTTTTGTATTGGGAAAGTCATGCCAGGTGATCTTTTGTACTGGGAAAGTCATGCCCGGTGAACTTTTGTACTGGGAAAGTCATGCCCGGTGAACTTTTGTATTGGGAAAGTCATGCCCGGTGAACTTTTGTATTGGGAAAGTCATGCCCGGTGAACATTTGTACTGGGAAAGTCATGCCCGGTCAACTTTTGTATTGGGAAAGTCATGCCCGGTGATCTTTTGTACTGGGAAAGTCATGCCCGGTGAACTTTTGTATTGGGAAAGTCATGCCCGGTGAACTTTTGTATTGGGAAAGTCATGCCCGGTGAACTTTTGTATTGGGAAAGTCATGCCCGGTGAACTTTTGTATGGGAAAAGTCATGCCCGGTGAACTTTTGTATTGGGAAAGTCATGCCCGGTGAACATTTGTACTGGGAAAGTCATGCCCGGTCAACTTTTGTATTGGGAAAGTCATGCCCGGTGATCTTTTGTACTGGGAAAGTCATGCCCGGTGAACTTTTGTATGGGAAAAGTCATGCCCGGTGAACTTTTGTATGGGAAAAGTCATGCCCGGTGAACTTTTGTATGGGAAAGTCATGCCCGGTGAACTTTTGTATTGGAAAAGTCATGCCCGGTGAACTTTTGTATGGGAAAAGTCATGCCCGGTGAACTTTTGTATTGGGAAAGTCATGCCCGGTGAACATTTGTACTGGGAAAGTCATGCCCGGTCAACTTTTGTATTGGGAAAGTCATGCCCGGTGATCTTTTGTACTGGGAAAGTCATGCCCGGTGAACTTTTGTATTGGGAAAGTCATGCCCGGTGAACTTTTGCATTGGGAAAGTCATGCCCGGTCAACTTTTGTATTGGGAAAGTCATGCCCGGTGAACTTTTGTATTGGGAAAGTCATGCCCGGTCATGTAACGAACCACCACGCGGGCCCTACTTCCTCCAGGAGTGGCTACCTCCTTGCCCCGGCCGTGCTCAGTCTTGGGGCAGTTCTTTCCCTTTGGAAGTAGACACGGTTTCGTACACACAAAAGTTAAAATAAGGTAGCTCTTTATATAGATAGAACAGAAAACGAATAGTATTTGAAAAAGAGGAAATAGAAGGGAGAGGGGGAAATAAAAGATGATGATGTTACTATGGGGGACAGTTATAGATGGTATATTACTGTCTCAGCTTACCCACCCTACCATGCTGATTTTATTATTCAGCCCTAAAAACCTCTTACTTACAAACCTTTACTTTTCGCAAATAATAATGACTTAAACTTAACAATTCATTATAATTATATTTAATAATTAAGTAAACAATAGTATGAATTAATATTGACGTTCATAGAAATGATCCAATAGAATGAATTATTATCGATATATTAACTAATGTAAATTGTAAGACGTAAACAAAATTAAAATACTAAATATCCCGATGTTGTGTTGTGTCAGTTGTCTTTTTAAGATTTTATATAATAATGATTGATGAGCTAATGCAAACGTAATAAATTTAATAACTCACCAGTTAACTCCCGCGATGTCATCAGGCCTGTTGACTTGCTGAGGTTGATCAATGGGTAAATAAAATGTTCTTAATATATAGGTTTGCTTAGCTCAATCGTTATGTGTAACACAGGATAGTGCAAATGATTAAAAATAATATGCAAAATTGAAACAAAATATAAAACTAGAATCCATGGTTGGCGTTATTAAATTGGTTGATTGTTTAAAATGGTTGATTAATTGCTTATAGGCTTGATTTCATAATTGTATAAAGATTGTTCCATAGGGGGTCCTCCATAAGGACTTTGGTTTTGCTCCCTCCTCAGCGGGAAACTTTCTTATTATTGATTATTTATCTATGTGTGCGGCTGGTAGTTAAAATTGTCACAAATTGTGTCCAAACTACTAAATTTTAAATCCAAATTTTCACATATTATTCTTGGACCGAATTAATTTGAAAACTGATTAATTCGTTTGAGATTAGTTGATGCTTTCAAAAAAGATTTCGAAATTTCAGGGTTAGGAATTTAGTTCTTTGAAAATTGTATTTTTCGCGATTATCGAAAGAATCCCCGGAGGTAAAACTAAACAAAAACTTGTAATTGGAACTTGGAATGTGAGAAGTCTTTACGAGAGTGGAAAACTTCATAACACAGTAAGCGAGATGAACCGACTCCAAATTGATATCTTAGGTGTCAGCGAAACATGGTGGACGGAATGCGGTGATTTCAGATCAGAAAATATGACGGTCTATCATTCAGGAAACCAGGAGGGTGCTCACAGAAGAGGAGTATCTATTATTGTTAAAAATCATATAGCGGCCTGTGTCACGGGATTCGTTCCAAAGTCAGACAGGACAATGTTGTTAAAAATAAGCGGAAAACCGCTAAATTTTAATATCATACAAGTCTATGCTCCCACTGGAGATGCAAATTTGAATGAAGTCGAAGAATTTTATAATGATATTGCGCAGTTACTAAAGATGACAAAAAACACGAAATAACAATAATACAAGGCGACTTTAATGCCAAGGTCGGAAACCAAGAAGTTGAAAATATTACGGGAAAATATGGCCTAGGCGAACGAAATGATAGAGGAGACAGACTAGTGCAATTTTGTCAGGAATATTGTATGAAAGTGACCAATACGTGTTTTCCCCTACATCCCAGACGGTTATACACCTGGAAATCCCCACAGGACAATGAAAACCAAATTGTGAGAAACCAAATAGACTACATAATAATAAATAAAAGATATTTCTCCAGTGTTACAAAATGTTCGACCTACCCAGGAGCAGATGTGCCATCGGATCACAACTTACTCGTGGCAAATATACGAATTAAGCTCGCATCAAATCGGACAAAACAGCCCCAAAATAAAATGAATATTGAAAAACTTAAAGACTCGGCAACTAAACATGAGCTGCAAAACAATATAAATGGACAACTACAACAGTTGAATGAAGAAAATATGCACGAATTGTGGAACAAGGTGAAAGATGTTATAAACACGACTGCAAAGAACACTCTGGGAAAGCGAACATCATCAAGAACAGAAGAATGGATTACCGACGAGATTCGAGAACTATGGAATGAGCGAAGCAAATACAGAAATAAAAACTATGAAAAATACTGGGAGATAAATAAGGAGATACGATCTGCGACCCGAACAGCCAAAAATGCGAATTTGAATGCCAAATGCCAGGAAATTGAATTTCTACAAAGTATACACGATGATTTTAACCTCCACAAGAAGCTAAAGGAAGCCGCCGGAGTATATGGAAAGAAAATAACCAATCCAGTTCTAATTAACAAAAACAATGAAGCTGTATTTGACTTGGAGGGAAGGAAGCATATATGGGAGGAATATATTACCAATCTTTTTACTGATAGCGAACGATCATCTTATGAGGATGATTCGGAAATTCCAAGAAGAGGGACGCCTATAACGCAGAGCGAAGTAGAACGCGCTATAAAATCATTGAAAGACAGAAAGGCTACAGGACCGGACGAAATCCCATCAGAATTACTGAAACTTATTGATTCCAGCAATATACACCTACTAGTCAACCTTTTTAATTACATATACAACACTGGAAACTATCCACAAGAATGGCTGAAATCAACCTTCATCGCAATACCCAAGAAAAATAATGCAAAACAATGCAGTGACTTCAGACTCATTAGCTTAATGAGTCATGCCTTGAAGATATTTCTAAAGATTATTCATAGTAGAATATACAAAATATGTGAAGCACACATGGGAAATACCCAATTTGGGTTTAAAGAAGGAATGGGTACAAGAGAAGCACTATACTGCATCCAAATTATAACACAAAAATGTAGGGATGCCCAGAAGGATGTATTCATGTGTTTTATTGACTACGAAAAAGCTTTCGATACCGTCAAACACGATAAATTAATGGAAATACTACATGATATAGGAATGCAAGACAATGAACTTATGTGCATAAAAAGTCTCTATTGGAATCAGTCGGCAAGAATTGAAGTAAGTGGAGAACCAACAAAAGAAATTGGCATCTCAAGGGGTGTTAGACAGGGCTGTCTTCTATCTCCCTTATTGTTTAATGTATATTTAGAGAAAATATTCCAAGAAACGCTAGAAGGAGAAAACGTCGGAATAAAAATTCATGGGAAAATAATTAATAACATAAGGTATGCGGACGATGCCACGTTACTGGCTGGAAGTATATCCGGTCTCCAGAAACTTGTGGAGAAACTTGCACGTGTAAGTGAGAAATATGGCCTTAAAATAAACATGAAGAAGACGAAATATATGGTCATAAGCAGAAAAAATCCCCATGCAGATGTGACCTTAAAAGTTCAAGGTACAGAAATTGAAAGAGTGCGATCTTTTAAATATCTAGGGATACTAATAAACGACCAATGGGATCCCTCGAAAGAGATTAAAAGTCGTATAGAGATGGCGCGAGATGCTTTTTGTAAATACAACAAACTTATGAAAAGCCATGACATAAACGTAACAACGAAAGTACGTTTTATAAAATGCTATATTTGGTCGGTGCTGCTATATGGAACAGAAGTTTGGACGCTCAAATCCTCTGATGAAAGAAAATTGGAAGCCTTCGAAATGTGGATTTACCGGCGAGTACTGAAAATACCATGGACTGCGAAAATTTCTAATGACGAAGTACTAAGAAGGATGAATGTAAGCCGGCAGTTAATAACAACAATAAAAAGTCGCAAAATAGCATATCTTGGACACGTATTAAGGAACAATAAATACAACATTTTACAAGCAATTTTAAAAGGAAAAATTGATGGAAGGCGTGCTAGAGGAAGAAAAGAAACATCTTGGCTCAAAAACATCATGGACTGGACAGGTTATACCGACGAAACTGATCTGCTGAATGCTGCAAGACACAGAGAGCTGACAACCACTATACTATAACATAAATATAATGCGATAAATATTAAAAAACAAAATGAATTGTACGATCACTTATATCCGGATAACGGATGAGTAAATAAAGAAGAAGAAGATCGAAATTAGATCTCGTATTCGCCGATTCTGTAAGGAATCGGCAGCCAAAATGAAATCCTTATTATATTATATATAATTATTGCGTGTCCTTTGATATTCCTCGCTTAAGGAAAAGTTCTTATTACACGAAATTATTGCGTTTTGAAAAATCCTTATTACTCGAAATTATTGCGTTTCCTTCGATATTCCGCGTTGTGAAAAATCCTTAATACATGTAATTCCTGTATGTCCTTCGGTATTCCCGATATAAAAAAAAGGATGATAAATTCCAAAATTTTCTTTTTGATATTTTTTTATTTTTATTTATTTGATGGTCTTTCCAGTTCAACTTTTCGAAATGAAATGGAGTTTCAAATTTGGAATATAATATTTTTACTGAAAGTTTTGGAATTTTCCAACTCGAAACTCATAGCCTAAATAGTTCTAAGCCAAAGTTATTTGAATACAGTTTTTATGTTAAATAGTGGTTAAAACATTCTGCAGTCACAAACTATACCAAGGCAAAAAAAAAAAAAAAAAATAATTAAATACACTATGTCTAAATATCTTTCATATGATAAACTCCAATCTTTTCACTATCACAATCTTTTAACTCGTAATTTACTTTACCAATCTTTCGTAGAACTACAGCTTTAATTCCAACAGGTGCTAATTTTGAACTAAAGTGATTCAAATGAGAACTTTGTACAAAATTTCTTTGTATGACCTCTTGTCCGATAAATACTTTTCTATCTTTAGCTTTTGCATTATACAACCTTTCATTCTTTTTATATGCTGCCATCATTTTTCCCTGTATCTTATCTCGTATTATTGTGAATTTATCGTCTCGCTGAATTTCTAAATCATTTTCTTCCAGTAATTGTAGTTTCCTTAATAGTTTATAGTCTTGTCCATTTGTTATCATTTGCTGTCCGAACACAACTTGATATGGTGTTTTACCTGTAGTCTGATGGATTGTGTTCCTGAGGGCACAATTCACACTGGGGAGATATATGTCCCATTGTCGATGATCATCCTTTACATATGATCGAAGAGCAGCGTTGACACTTCTATTCACCCGTTCGCTAGCGTTAGCCTGGGGACTGTAAACCGCAGTGCACATATGTTGAACACCAAATTTGGACAGAAACTTTTCAAAATCATTGCTTTTGAATTGAGTCCCGTTGTCGGACACTAGTACCTCTGGTACACCATAGCATGTAAATATTTCATCTCGTAAATACGTGATTATAGGTTTTGCTACCAATTTCTTTAGAGGTTTAAGAAATATAAATTTTGAGAAATGGTCAAGTATTATCAATATCCCTATATTACCACTACGTGTACGAGGAAATGGCCCAATTATATCAACATATAATCTTTGGAATGGCCTCTGGGTCTTTACCATATTACCCATCGGTGGTCGTAAAGCCATGGCAGGAGCTTTTGATGTTTTGCAGACGTCGCATTTATCAATATATCTTTTCACATCGGCAACTAACTTTGGCCAGTAAAAATATCTCCTTATTACCTCTATGGTTTTGGCGATTCCACAGTGTGAGGAATTGGGTATATCATGGACTGAATAAATAACTTCGGGACGTAATTCCGGTGGTACTACCAACTTCCAAGAACAAGATTCATCTTCATCAAGGTTGTGAAACTTCGTCCTTCGATAAATAAACTTTCCTTCAATTTTAAAATCAGGATGTTCAGTACTGCTTATCTCTTCTCTTAAATTACAATATTCTTCCCCACTAAAGGCATCTGAGTCAAGATTTATTAACGGTTTTACTTTAATTTCTGAAACATTGCATTCAAAACTTCGAGACAAAGCGTCCGGCACAATGTTGACTTTCCCTCGACTATGTTCAATAGTGAAATTGAAGCCCTGTAATTTCAATGCCCATCTGGCCAATCTCCCTGACAAATCACTCTGCTTCATAAGCCATTTAAGGCTGGCATGATCTGTTACCACTTTGAATTCATGCCCCTCTATATATGCCCTAAACTTCTTAATAGCAAGAACTACGGCTAAATATTCTAGCTCGGTTATCGTATAGTTCCGCTGGGCTTTATTAAGTTTTTGCGACATGTAAGCTATTGGCCTTTCAATACCTTCGCCGTCTTTCTGTGCCAACACTGCTCCAACACCGACAGTACTAGCGTCGCATTGTAGTATAAATGGCTTATTAAAGTTGGGATGTATCAGTACTGGTGCTCGGCACAGCTTGGATTTAAGTTCACTGAAAGACTTCTGAGCATTATCGTTCCATTTAAAAGATTTCTTCTTCGATAACAACTCAGTTAGTGGAAAAGTAAGTGTAGAAAAATCCGCAATAAAACGTCGGTACCAACCTATCATTCCTAAAAATTGACGAAGAGTTCGTACCGATGTTGGTGTTGGAAATTCTACGATTGCTTTCACCTTGTCTTGATCCACACTCAGAGAACCTTCTCCCACAATGTACCCCAAATACTTAACTTTCCTTATGGCGAAACAGCTTTTCTTAACATTAATGGTAAGTCCAGCCTTTCGAAATTGCGAGGCAACATCCTTAAGGTGCTGTAAATGTTCTTCAAAACTTTCGGACATAATCAATAAATCGTCTAAATAAACGAAGACGTGAGATTTCATATTATATGGTATGACCTGATCCATAAGGCGGCACATAGTTTGGGGTGCATTGCACAACCCGCATGGCATTCTTGTGAATTGGTAAAGTGGCCTGTTTGGAACCGTGAACGCAGTTTTTGGCTTAGATGACTCATCCAATTTTATTTGCCAAAATGCATCTTTCAAGTCCACTTTGGAAATAAATTGGACTGATGGCAATCTCGATAGAATTCCTTCTATATAGGGAATCGGATACGAATCCTTAATAGTTACGGAATTAAGTTTTCGGCTGTCTACGCAAAATCGTACTTTGTCCGGTTTAACTATCAACACACCTGGTGATGACCATGGTGACTGGGGGCATTCTTCGATAACGCCGAGTGACAACATCCTATCGATTTCCTCACAAAGGATCTTCTCTCTGGCCGGAGAAATAGGATAATACCTCTGTTTAACCGGCTTTGAATCGCCAGTATCAATGGAATGCTCAACCAAATGTGTACATCCCAATCCTTCACGTTCGGAACTGGGGAACATTTCTAAAACCGCGTTTAATTTCCGTTTGTCATCCTTAGACAATTCTATGTATTCCTCGTCTGAAACGGTATTTTTAATCTCTCCAATTTCATTATTCATGGCTATTGAAATATTAAATTTCTTCCAAAAGTCCATCCCACAAATTAGGTCTTGTTTTATTGATTCGATTACTAAAAACTCGAAATTAAATTCAGAACCTTGAAGAGTAAATTTCACGTTGGCAATGCCAGCTATATTTTGCCTCTGGCCATCGGCCGTCTTAACGTTCCCATGACATTTTCTAAAGCTAGGTAAATTTTGAATTTTGCGACTCAATTCACCCCCGATGACGCTTTTATTAGCACCACTATCCAATAAAGCGAAATATAGTTTCCCGTCGATAGTGATGGGGATATATGGCCTATTGTCATTATCCACTGTAGTTATGGAGGCAATTGTAAATCTCCTAAATGATTTCAATCTTCTCCAGAAAGATTGTATTCGTCTCGAATTACGTTTTTGCTTTCCGCTTTTAAAGTTAATATGTGTACGTCCGGTAGTTGTAAGTCTATGTAAAATATTTTCATTTTTATCTTTATTTTGTGTCTGGTTTAGATTCACATGTGAAGGTAAGCTTAATATTTCTTGGGATGTCCTCTCTTCATTTGAGGGACACCCTTTTTGACGTTTCCCGGATTGTTGCACTTAGGGCAAGTTGGTCGATAAGTATTGATCAGACCACAACCATAGCAGAATATTGTTCGGTCCTTCATGCAACTTTTATATGTGTGACCACTCTGATGGCAGTTCCAACACGAAACATCACGATGAACTTCCATTACGTCGCCGTTCTCCGATTCATCAAGGTCCTGAAGTCCCTCATTGTCAACTTCGGCAACTTGGTCTTTATTCCAGTATCGGTTCCGCTTGTTAGAAGCTTGCAACTCTCTAACGAATTTTTCGTGTTTTCTCACAGATTTTCTTAGCTGGGAAACACTTGATATTTCCAAATGAAGTAATTCATGCCTTATTTCTGATCTAAGGTTTCGAACCATGGTTTCACATAGTTCCACATCTGACATAGGCACTCGTAGTCGATCAGCTAACGTCATGATGGAATCATAAAATTCGTCGAAAGTCTCGCCTTGTCGCTGTTTCCTTCGACGAATATCATCCTTCAAATCGAAATCAGTAAAGCAATCCTTGTATTGTATCTTTAACGATGTACATAAGCCAGTCCATTCAACTACCTCATTCTGACGATGGTACCTCCAATACCATTCCAACGCCTTGTCTTCAAACAGAATATGAATATAACGACATAACAATTCGAAATTGCCACCAAGGGTATTAGTGGTCATAATGTTTTCTCTATAAATAAACTCTTCGACTGGTATATCCGTTTTATAACCAGAGAATGATAACTTCCAATTTCGAATTGTATTCATAATCTTTTCAGGATTTTGAATGTTGTTTGAACCGGCATTTCTGTCGGATCCCGATCTCATTTCTGAATTATTAGAATGTCTGGCTTCTGTAAAATTTCCATTTATATGTAGGCCCTGAACTACCCTTTCAATTTCGTTGGTGATAGTAGATGTAATTTGAGCGCGCACATCAGTAATAGATTCCGAAATTAATAAACGGATTCTACTTTCATCTACTCTACTCGTTCTTTCGACACTGGCAGAAAGTGTCCTAGACCGATCTGCCTGTAAATTCCTTACCCTAGACCTAGTTCTATGAGCCACCCCAGGTGAACTAGTATCATCTTCCTCTAACACATAAGATGCATTTGCTTGTGCATCGCTATTAGTATTTCTCTCGTTACTACGCGTAACCGGCATTATATGTTTATTTATTATTATAAAATTCGGATTTAATATACAAATGTAAACTGAGTTTATTCAACCAGCGCAAAAATAGAAATTTCAAAGGTTTACGACCAATATTATAATATAATTTGCTACTCAGATAAAGGTACTATAAGTAGAGGTAATGTGTTATAGTAACATCATCATAAAATGAAAATTAATGTACTTCAGAATATAGGGTATTTTCTCAGTATAAACACCAAGAATACAAGTCCTCTATAACCTGAGAGTACAATTAAAGATATCTCTGAACTAACGAGGTGGTAATAAAACGACATAAAATCATTCAATTAAGTCCTATCCACGATAGTACAGGGATGTAACGATAGAATAGAAAAGTAGAAACAATTATTCCTCTAAACTACTGCAGCGGTAATTAAACGATTTCAACCATTTAACAAAATCCATTCTGAAATAGTTTAAAAGGAAATAGATAGAAGGGAAGATCTCCTGAAATAAATCTGGTACGAAATTCGCATTAGCTAAAATCGTAAATCCAAAACCATTCAAAAAATCTTACAGTTAGATAGAAATGTTTTAGAGGACCAGCATTAAGGTGTTGAATTATTGCTAAAATTTTTACAGTTAGCCAGATAACGGCTTTTGCTGGGCCCCACGTTGGGCGCCATTTAATTTATGTAACGAACCACCACGCGGGCCCTACTTCCTCCAGGAGTGGCTACCTCCTTGCCCGGCAAGCTCAGGGCGTGGTGGTTCGTTACAGTCAACTTTTGTACTGGGAAAGTCATGCCCGGTCAACTTTTGTATTGGGAAAGTCATGCCCGGTGAACTTTTGTACTGGGAAAGTCATGCCCGGTGAACTTTTGTATTGGGAAAGTCATGCCCGGTGATCTTTTGTACCCGGGAAAGTCATGCCCGGTGAACTTTTGTATGGGAAAAGTCATGCCCGGTGAACTTTTGTATGGGACAAAGTCATGCCCGGTGAACTTTTGTATTGGGAAAGTCATGCCCGGTGAACTTTTGTATTGGGAAAGTCATGCCCGGTGAACTTTTGTATTGGGAAGGTCATGCCCGGTGATCTTTTGTACTGGGAAAGTCATGCCCGGTGAACTTTTGTATTGGGAAAGTCATGCCCGGTGAACTTTTGTATGGGAAAAGTCATGCCCGGTGATCTTTTGTACTGGGAAAGTCATGCCCGGTGATCTTTTGTACTGGGAAAGTCATGCCCGGTCAACTTTTGTATTGGGAAAGTCATGCCCGGTGAACTTTTGTACTGGGAAAGTCATGCCCGGTCAACTTTTGTATGGGAAAAGTCATGCCCGGTGAACTTTTGTATTGGGAAAGTCATGCCCGGTGAACTTTTGTATGGGAAAAGTCATGCCCGGTCAACTTTTGTATTGGGAAAGTCATGCCCGGTGAACTTTTGTATTGGGAAAGTCATGCCCGGTGAACTTTTGTGTTGGGAAAGTCATGCCCGGTGAACTTTTGTATTGGGAAAGTCATGCCCGGTGAACTTTTGTATTGGGAAAGTCATGCCCGGTGATCTTTTGTACTGGGAAAGTCATGCCCGGTGAACTTTTGTATTGGGAAAGTCATGCCCGGTGAACTTTTGCATTGGGAAAGTCATGCCCGGTGAACTTTTGTATTGGGAAAGTCATGCCCGGTGAACTTTTGTGTTGGGAAAGTCATGCCCGGTGAACTTTTGTATTGGGAAAGTCATGCCCGGTGAACTTTTGTATTGGGAAAGTCATGCCGGTGAACTTTGTATTGGGAAAGTCATGCCCGGTGAACTTTTGTATTGGGAAAGTCATGCCCGGTGATCTTTTGTACTGGGAAAGTCATGCCCGGTGAACTTTTGTACTGGGAAAGTCATGCCCGGTCAACTTTTGTATTGGGAAAGTCATGCCCGGTGATCTTTTGTACTGGGAAAGTCATGCCCGGTGAACTTTTGTATTGGGAAAGTCATGCCCGGTGAACTTTTGTATTGGGAAAGTCATGCCCGGTGATCTTTTGTACTGGGAAAGTCATGCCCGGTGAAGTTTTGTATGGGAAAAGTCATGCCCGGTGAACTTTTGTATGGGGAAAGTCATGCCCGGTCAACTTTTGTATTGGGAAAGTCATGCCCGGTGAACATTTGTACTGGGAAAGTCATGCCCGGTCAGCTTTTGTATTGGGAAAGTCATGCCCGGTCAACTTTTGTATTGGGAAAGTCATGCCCGGTCAACTTTTGTATTGGGAAAGTCATGCCCGGTCAACTTTTGTATTGGGAAAGTCATGCCCGGTCAACTTTTGTATTGGGAAAGTCATGCCCGGTCAACTTTTGTATTGGGAAAGTCATACCCGGTCAACTTTTGTATTGGGAAAGTCATGCCCGGTCAACTTTTGTATTGGGAAAGTCATGCCCGGTGATCTTTTGTATTGGGAAAGTCATGCCCGGTGAACTTTTGTATTGGGAAAGTCATGCCCGGTGAACTTTTGTATTGGAAAGTCATGCCCGGTCAATTTTTGTATTGGGAAAGTCATGCCCGGTCAAATTTTGTATTGCGAAAGTCATGCCCGGTCAACTTTTGTATTAGGAAAGTCATGCCCGGTGAACTTTTGTACTGGGAAAGTCATGCCCGGTGAACTTTTGTATTGGGAAAGTCATGCCCGGTGAACTTTTGTATTGGGAAAGTCATGCCCGGTCAACTTTTGTATTGGGAAAGTCATGCCCGGTCAACTTTTGTATTGGGAAAGTCATGCCCGGTGAACTTTTGTACTGGGAAAGTCATGCCCGGTGAACTTTTGTATTGGGAAAGTCATGCCCGGTCAACTTTTGTATTGGGAAAGTCATGCCCGGTGAACTTTTGTATTGGGAAAGTCATGCCCGGTGAACTTTTGTACTGGGAAAGTCATGCCCGGTGAACTTTTGTATTGGGAAAGTCATGCCCGGTGAACTTTTGTATTGGGAAAGTCATGCCCGGTGAACTTTTGTATTGGGAAAGTCATGCCCGGTGACTTTTGTACTGGGAAAGTCATGCCCGGTCAACTTTTGTATGGGAAAAGTCATGCCCGGTGAACTTTTGTATTGGGAAAGTCATGCCCGGTGAACTTTTGTATGGGAAAAGTCGTGCCCGGTCAACTTTTGTATTGGGAAAGTCATGCCCGGTGATCTTTGTACTGGGAAAGTCATGCCCGGTGAACTTTTGTATTGGGGAAGTCATGCCCGGTGAACTTTTGTACTGGGAAAGTCATGCCCGGTCAACTTTTGTATGGGAAAAGTCATGCCCGGTGAACTTTTGTATTGGGAAAGTCATGCCCGGTGAACTTTTGTATGGGAAAAGTCATGCCCGGTCAACTTTTGTATTGGGAAAGTCATGCCCGGTGATCTTTTGTACTGGGAAAGTCATGCCCGGTGAACTTTTGTATGGGAAAAGTCATGCCCGGTGAACTTTTGTATTGGGAAAGTCATGCCCGGTCAACTTTTGTATGGGAAAAGTCATGCCCGGTGAACTTTTGTATGGGAAAAGTCATGCCCGGTGAACTTTTGTATTGGGAAAGTCATGCCCGGTGATCTTTTGTACTGGGAAAGTCATGCCCGGTGAACTTTTGTATGGAAAAGTCATGCCCGGTGATCTTTTGTACTGGGAAAGTCATGCCCGGTGAACTTTTGTATTGGGAAAGTCATGCCCGGTGAACTTTTGTACTGGAAAGTCATGCCCGGTGAACTTTTGTACTGGGAAAGTCATGCCCGGTGAACTTTTGTGTTGGGAAAGTCATGCCCGCTGAACTTTTGTACTGGGAAAGTCATGCCCGGTGAACTTTTGTATTGGGAAAGTCATGCCCGGTGAACTTTTGTATTGGGAAAGTCATGCCCGGTGAACTTTTGTATTGGGAAAGTCATGCCCGGTGAACTTTTGTATTGGGAAAGTCATGCCCGGTGAAATTTTGTACTGGGAAATTCATGCCCGGTGAACTTTTGTATTGGGAAAGTCATGCCCGGTGAACTTTTGTACTGGGAAAGTCATGCCCGGTGAACTTTTGTATTGGGGAAAGTCATGCCCGGTGAACTTTTGTATTGGGAAAGTCATGCCCGGTGAACTTTTGTATTGGGAAAGTCATGCCCGGTGATCTTTTGTACTGGGAAAGTCATGCCCGGTGAACTTTTGTATGGGAAAAGTCATGCCCGGTGATCTTTTGTACTGGGAAAGTCATGCCCGGTGATCTTTTGTACTGGGAAAGTCATGCCCGGTCAACTTTTGTATTGGGAAAGTCATGCCCGGTGAACTTTTGTACTGGGAAAGTCATGCCCGGTGATCTTTTGTACTGGGAAAGTCATGCCCGGTCAACTTTTGTATTGGAAAGTCATGCCCGGTGGTCTTTTGTACTGGGAAAGTCATGCCCGGTGAACTTTTGTATTGGGAAAGTCATGCCCGGTGATCTTTTGTACTGGGAAAGTCATGCCCGGTGAAGTTTTGTATGGGAAAAGTCATGCCAACTTTTGTATTGGGAAAGTCATGCCCGGTGAACTTTTGTATTGGGAAAGTCATGCCCGGTGAACTTTTGTATGGGAAAAGTCATGCCCGGTCAATTTTGTATTGGGAAAGTCATGCCCGGTGATCTTTTGTACTGGGAAAGTCATGCCCGGTGAACTTTTGTATGGGAAAAGTCATGCCCGGTGAACTTTGTATTGGGAAAGTCATGCCCGGTCAACTTTTGTATGGGAAAAGTCATGCCCGGTGAACTTTTGTATGGGAAAAGTCATGCCCGGTGAACTTTTGTATTGGGAAAGTCATGCCCGGTGATCTTTGTACTGGGAAAGTCATGCCCGGTGAACTTTTGTATTGGGAAAGTCATGGCCCGGTGAACTTTTGTATGGGAAAAGTCATGCCCGGTGAACTTTTGTATGGGAAAGTCATGCCCGGTGAACTTTTGTATTGGGAAAGTCATGCCCGGTGAACTTTTGTACTGGGAAAGTCATGCCCGGTGACTTTTGTATTGGGAAAGTCATGCCCGGTGAACTTTTATATGGGAAAAATCATGCCCGGTGAACTTTTGTATTGGGAAAGTCATGCCCGGTGATCTTTTGTACTGGGAAAGTCATGCCCGGTGAACTTCTGTATGGGAAAAGTCATGCCCGGTGAACTTTTATATTGGGAAAGTCATGCCCGGTGAACTTTTGTATTGGGAAAGTCATGCCCGGTGAACTTTTGTATTGGGAAAGTCATGCCCGGTGAACTTTTGTATTGGGAAAGTCATGCCCGGTGATCTTTTGTACTGGGAAAGTCATGCCCGGTCAACTTTTGTATTGGGAAAGTCATGCCCGGTGAACTTTTGTATGGGAAAAGTCATGCCCGGTGATCTTTTGTACTGGGAAAGTCATGCCCGGTGAACTTTTGTTTTGGGAAAGTCATGCCCGGTCAACTTTTGTATTGGGAAAGTCATGCCCGGTGAACTTTTGTATTGGGAAAGTCATGCCCGGTGAACTTTTGTACTGGGAAAGTCATGCCCGGTGATCTTTTGTACTGGGAAAGTCATGCCCGGTGAACTTTTGTATTGGGAAAGTCATGCCCGGTGAACTTTTGTATGGGAAAAGTCATGCCCGGTGAACTTTTGTATGGGAAAAGTCATGCCCGGTGAACTTTTGTATTGGGAAAGTCATGCCCGGTGATCTTTTGTACTGGGAAAGTCATGCCCGGTGAACTTTTGTATTGGGAAAGTCATGCCCGGTCAACTTTTGTATTGGTGAACTTTTGTATTGGGAACGGTGAACTTTTGTATTGGGAAAATCATGCCCGGTGAACTTTTGTACTGGGAAAGTCATGCCCGGTGATCTTTTGTATTGGGAAAGTCATGCCCGGTCAACTTTTGTATTGGGAAAGTCATGCCCGGTGAACTTTTGTACTGGGAAAGTCATGCCCGGTGAACTTTTGTATTGGGAAAGTCATGCCCGGTCAACTTTTGTATTGGGAAAGTCATGCCCGGTGAACTTTTGTATTGGGAAAGTCATGCCCGGTGAACTTTTGTACTGGGAAAGTCATGCCCGGTGAACTTTTGTACTGGGAAAGTCATGCCCGGTGAACTTTTGTATTGGGAAAGTCATGCCCGGTGAACTTTTGTATTGGGAAAGTCATGCCCGGTGAACTTTTGTACTGGGAAAGTCATGCCCGGTGAACTTTTGTACTGGGAAAGTCATGCCCGGTCAACTTTTGTATGGGAAAAGTCATGCCCGGTGAACTTTTGTATTGGGAAAGTCATGCCCGGTGAACTTTTGTATGGAAAAGTCATGCCCGGTCAACTTTTGTATTGGGAAAGTCATGCCCGGTGATCTTTTGTACTGGGAAAGTCATGCCCGGTGAACTTTTGTATGGGAAAAGTCATGCCCGGTGAACTTTTGTATTGGGAAAGTCATGCCCGGTCAACTTTTGTATGGGAAAAGTCATGCCCGGTGAACTTTTGTATGGGAAAGTCATGCCCGGTGAACTTTTGTATTGGGAAAGTCATGCCCGGTGATCTTTTGTACTGGGAAAGTCATGCCCGGTGAACTTTTGTATTGGGAAAGTCATGCCCGGTGAACTTTTGTATGGGAAAAGTCATGCCCGGTGAACTTTTGTATGGGAAAGTCATGCCCGGTGAACTTTTGGTATTGGGAAAGTCATGCCCGGTGAACTTTGTACTGGGAAAGTCATGCCCGGTGAACTTTTGTATTGGGAAAGTCATGCCCGGTGAACTTTTATATGGGAAAAATCATGCCCGGTGAACTTTTGTATTGGGAAAGTCATGCCCGGTGATCTTTTGTACTGGGAAAGTCATGCCCGGTGAACTTTTGTATGGAAAAGTCATGCCCGGTGAACTTTTATATTGGGAAAGTCATGCCCGGTGAACTTTTGTATTGGGAAAGTCATGCCCGGTGAACTTTTGTATTGGGAAAGTCATGCCCGGTGAACTTTTGTATTGGGAAAGTCATGCCCGGTGATCTTTTGTACTGGGAAAGTCATGCCCGGTCAACTTTTGTATTGGGAAAGTCATGCCCGGTGAACTTTTGTATGGGAAAAGTCATGCCCGGTGAACTTTTGTATTGGGAAAGTCATGCCCGGTGAACTTTTGTATTGGGAAAGTCATGCCCGGTGAACTTTTGTATTGGGAAAGTCATGCCCGGTGAACTTTTGTATTGGGAAAGTCATGCCCGGTCAACTTTTGTATTGGGAAAGTCATGCCCGGTCAACTTTTGTATTGGAAAGTCATGCCCGGTGAACTTTTGTATGGGAAAAGTCATGCCCGGTGAACTTTTGTATTGGGAAAGTCATGCCCGGTGAACTTTTGTATTGGGAAAGTCATGCCCGGTGATCTTTTGTACTGGGAAAGTCATGCCCGGTGAACTTTTGTATTGGGAAAGTCATGCCCGGTGAACTTTTGTATGGGAAAAGTCATGCCCGGTGAACTTTTGTATGGGAAAAGTCATGCCCGGTGAACTTTTGTATTGGGAAAGTCATGCCCGGTGATCTTTTGTACCGGGAAAGTCATGCCCGGTGAACTTTTGTATTGGGAAAGTCATGCCCGGTCAACTTTTGTATTGGGAAAGTCATGCCCGGTGAACTTTTGTATTGGGAAAATCATGCCCGGTGAACTTTTGTACTGGGAAAGTCATGCCCGGTGATCTTTTGTATTGGGAAAGTCATGCCCGGTGAACTTTTGTATTGGGAAAGTCATGCCCGGTGAACTTTTGTATTGGGAAAGTCATGCCCGGTCAACTTTTGTATTGGGAAAGTCATGCCCGGTCAACTTTTGTATTGGGACACTCATGCCCGGTGAACTTTTGTACTGGGAAAGTCATGCCCGGTGAAGTTTTGTATTGGGAAAGTCATGCCCGGTGAACTTTTGTATTGGGAAAGTCATGCCCGGTGAACTTTTGTATGGGAAAAGTCATGCTCGGTGATCTTTTGTACTGGGAAAGTCATGCCCGGTGAACTTTTGTATTGGGAAAGTCATGCCCGGTGAACTTTTGTATTGGGAAAGTCATGCCCGGTGAACTTTTGTATTGGGAAAGTCATGCCCGGTGAACTTTTGTATTAGGAAAGTCATGCCCGGTGAACTTTTGTATTGGGAAAGTCATGCCCGGTGAACTCTTGTATTGGGAAAGTCATGCCCGGTGAACTTTTGTATTGGGAAAGTCATGCCCGGTGATCTTTTGTACTGGGAAAGTCATGCCTGGTGATCTTTTGTACTGGGAAAGTCATGCCCGGTGAACTTTTGTATTGGGAAAGTCATGCCAGGTGATCTTTTGTACTGGGAAAGTCATGCCCGGTGAACTTTTGTATGGGAAAAGTCATGCCCGGTGACTTTTGTATGGGAAAAGTCATGCCCGGTGAACTTTTGTACTGGGAAAGTCATGCCCGGTGAACTTTTGTATTGGGAAAGTCATGCCCGGTGAACTTTTGTATTGGGAAAGTCATGCCCGGTGAACTTTTGTATTGGGAAAATCATTCCCGGTGAACTTTTGTATTGGGAAAGTCATGCCCGGTCAACTTTTGTATTGGGAAAGTCATGCCCGGTCAACTTTTGTATGGGAAAAGTCATGCCCGGTGAACTTTTGTATTGGGAAAGTCATGCCCGGTGAACTTTTGTATTGGGAAAGTCATGCCCGGTGAACTTTTGTATTGGGAAAGTCATGCCCGGTGAACTTTTGTATTGGGAAAGTCATGCCCGGTGAACTTTTGTATTGGGAAAGTCATGCCCGGTCAACTTTTGTATTGGGAAAGTCATGCCCGGTGAACTTTTGTATTGGGAAAGTCATGCCCGGTGATCTTTTGTACTGGGAAAGTCATGCCCGGTGAACTTTTGTATTGGGAAAGTCATGCCCGGTGAACTTTTGTACTGGGAAAGTCATGCCCGGTGATCTTTTGTACTGGGAAAGTCATGCCCGGTGAACTTTTGTACTGGGAAAGTCATGCCCGGTCAACTTTTGTATGGGAAAATGCATGCCCGGTGAACTTTTGTATTGGGAAAGTCATGCCCGGTGAACTTTTGTATGGGAAAAGTCATGCCCGGTGAACTTTTGTATTGGAAAAGTCATGCCCGGTGATCTTTTGTACTGGGAAAGTCATGCCCGGTGAACTTTTGTATTGGGAAAGTCATGCCCGGTGATCTTTTGTACTGGGAAAGTCATGCCCGGTGAACTTTTGTATGGGAAAAGTCATGCCCGGTGATCTTTTGTATGGGAAAAGTCATGCCCGGTGAACTTTTGTATGGGAAAAGTCATGCCCGGTGAACTTTTGTATTGGGAAAGTCATGCCCGGTGAACTTTTGTATTGGGAAAGTCATGCCCGGTGATCTTTTGTACTGGGAAATTCATGCCCGGTGAACTTTTGTATTGGGAAAGTCATGCCCGGTCAACTTTTGTATTGGGAAAGTCATGTCCGGTCAACTTTTGTATTGGGAAAGTCATGCCCGGTGATCTTTTGTACTGGGAAAGTCATGCCCGGTGAACTTTTGTATTGGGAAAGTCATGCCCGGTGAACTTTTGTATTGGGAAAGTCATGCAAGGTGATCTTTTGTACTGGGAAAGTCATGCCCGGTGAACTTGGGTATGGGAAAAGTCATGCCCGGTGAACTTTTGTATGGGAAAAGTCATGCCCGGTGAACTTTTGTATTGGGAAAGTCATGCCCGGTGAACTTTTGTATTGGGAAAGTCATGCCCGGTGAACTTTTGTATGGGAAAAGTCATGCCCGGTGAACTTTTGTATGGGAAAAGTCATGCCCGGTGAACTTTTGTATTGGGAAAGTCATGCCCGGTCAACTTTTGTATTGGGAAAGTCATGCCCGGTGATCTTTTGTACTGGGAAAGTCATGCCCGGTGAACTTTTGTATTGGGAAAGTCATGCCCGGTGAACTTTTGTATTGGGAAAGTCATGCCCGGTGAACTTTTGTATTGTGAAAGTCATGCCCGGTGAACTTTTGTATTGGGAAAGTCATGCCCGGTGAACTTTTGTATTGGGAAATTCATGCCCGGTGAACTTTTGTATTGGGAAAGTCATGCCCGGTGATCTTTTGTACTGGGAAAGTCATGCCCGGTGAACTTTTGTATGGGAAAAGTCATGCCCGGTGATCTTTTGTACTGGGAAAGTCATGCCCGGTGATCTTTTGTACTGGGAAAGTCATGCCCGGTCAACTTTTGTATTGGGAAAGACATGCCCGGTGATCTTTTGTATTGGGAAAGTCATGCCCGGTCAACTTTTGTATTGGGAAAGTCATGCCCGGTGATCTTTTGTACTGGGAAAGTCATGCCCGGTCAACTTTTGTATTGGGAAAGTCATGCCCGGTGAACTTTTGTATTGGGAAAGTCATGCCCGGTGAACTTTTGTATGGGAAAAGTCATGCCCGGTTAACTTTTGTATGGGAAAAGTCATGCCCGGTGAACTTTTGTATTGGGAAAGTCATGCCCGGTGATCTTTTGTACTGGGAAAGTCATGCCCGGTGAACTTCTGTATTGGGAAAGTCATGCCCGGTCAACTTTTGTATTGGGAAAGTCATGCCCGGTGAACTTTTGTATTGGGAAAGTCATGCCCGGTGAACTTTTGTACTGGGAAAGTCATGCCCGGTGATCTTTTGTACTGGGAAAGTCATGCCCGGTGAACTTTTGTATTGGGAAAGTCATGCCCGGTGAACTTTTGTATGGGAAAAGTCATGCCCGGTGAACTTTTGTATGGGAAAAGTCATGCCCGGTGAACTTTTGTATTGGGAAAGTCATGCCCGGTGATCTTTTGTACTGGGAAAGTCATGCCCGGTGAACTTTTGTATTGGGAAAGTCATGCCCCGTCAACTTTTGTATTGGGAAAGTCATGCCCGGTGAACTTTTGTATTGGGAAAGTCATGCCCGGTGAACTGTTGTACTGGGAAAGTCATGCCCGGTGATCTTTTGTATTGGGAAAGTCATGCCCGGTGAACTTTTGTATTGGGAAAGTCATGCCCGGTGAACTTTTGTATTGGGAAAGTCTTGCCCGGTCAACTTTTGTATTGGGAAAGTCATGCCCGGTCAACTTTTGTATTGGGAAAGTCATGCCCGGTGAACTTTTGTACTGGGAAAGTCATGCCCGGTGAACTTTTGCATTGGGAAAGTCATGCCCGGTGAACTTTTGTATGGGAAAAGTCATGCCCGGTGAACTTTTGTATGGGAAAAGTCATGCCCGGTGAACTTTTGTATTGGGAAAGTCATGCCCGGTGATCTTTTGTACTGGGAAAGTCATGCCCGGTGAACTTTTGTATTGGGAAAGTCATGCCCGGTCAACTTTTGTATTGGGAAAATCATGCCCGGTGAACTTTTGTATTGGGAAAGTCATGCCCGGTGAAGTTTTGTACTGGGAAAGTCATGCCCGGTGATCTTTTGTACTGGGAAAGTCATGCCCGGTGAACTTTTGTATTGGGAAAGTCATGCCCGGTGAACTTTGTATGGGAAAAGTCATGCCCGGTGAACTTTTGTATGGGAAAAGTCATGCCCGGTGAACTTTTTATTGGGAAAGTCATGCCCGGTGATCTTTTGTACTGGGAAAGTCATGCCCGGTGAACTTTTGTATTAGGAAAGTCATGCCCGGTCAACTTTTGTATTGGGAAAGTCATGCCCGGTGAACTTTTGTATTGGGAAAGTCATGTCCGGTGAACTTTTGTACTGGGAAAGTCATGCCCGGTGATCTTTTGTATTGGGAAAGTCACGCCCGGTGAACTTTTGTATTGGGAAAGTCATGCCCGGTGAACTTTTGTATTGGGAAAGTCATGCCCGGTCAACTTTTGTATTGGGAAAGTCATGCCCGGTGAACTTTTGTACTGGGAAAGTCATGCCCGGTGAACTTTTGTATTGGGAAAGTCATGCCCGGTGAACTTTTGTATTGGGAAAGTCATGCCCGGTCAACTTTTGTATTGGGAAATTCATGCCCGGTGAACTTTTGTATTGGGAAAGTCATGCCCGGTGATCTTTTGTACTGGGAAAGTCATGCCCGGTGAACTTTTGTATGGGAAAAGTCATGCCCGGTGATCTTTTGTACTGGGAAAGTCATGCCCGGTGATCTTTTGTAGTGGGAAAGTCATGCCCGGTCAACTTTTGTATTGGGAAAGTCATGCCCGGTGACCATTTGTACTGGGAAAGTCATGCCCGGTGAACTTATGTACTGGGAAAGTCATGCCCGGTGAACTTTTGTATTGGGAAAGTCATGCCCGGTGAACTTTTGTATTGGGAAAGTCATGCCCGGTGAACTTTTGTATTGGGAAAGTCATGCCCGGTGATCTTTTGTACTAGGAAAGTCATGCCCGGTGAACTTTTGTATTGGGAAAGTCATGCCCGGTCAACTTTTGTATTGGGAAAGTCATGCCCGGTGAACTTTTGTACTGGGAAAGTCATGCCCGGTCAACTTTTGTATTCGGAAAGTCATGCCCGGTGATCTTTTGTACTGGGAAAGTCATGCCCGGTGAACTTTTGTATGGGAAAAGTCATGCCCGGTGAACTTTTGTATTGGGAAAGTCATGCCCGGTGAACTTTTGTACTGGGAAAGTCATGCCCGGTGAACTTTTGTATTGGGAAAGTCATGCCCGGTGATCTTTTGTACTGGGAAAGTCATGCCCGGTGAACTTTTGTATTGGGAAAGTCATGCCCGGTCAACTTTTGTATTGGGAAAGTCATGCCCGATGAACTTTTGTATTGGGAAAGTCATGCCCGGTGAACTTTTGTACTGGGAAAGTCATGCCCGGTGATCTTTTGTACTGGGAAAGTCATGCCCGATGAACTTTTTATTGGGAAAGTCATGCCCTGTGAACTTTTGTATGGGAAAAGTCATGCCCGGTGAACTTTTGTATGGGAAAAGTCATGCCCGGTGAACTTTTGTATTGGGAAAGTCATGCCCGGTGATCTTTTGTACTGGGAAAGTCATGCCCGGTGAACTTTTGTATTGGGAAAGTCATGCCCGGTGAACTTTTGTATTGGGAAAGTCATGCCCGGTGAACTTTTGTATTGGGAAAGTCATGCCCGGTGAAGTTTTGTACTGGGAAAGTCATGCCCGGTGATCTTTTGTATTGGGAAAGTCATGCCCGGTGAACTTTTGTATTGGGAAAGTCATGCCCGGTGAACTTTTGTGTTGGGAAAGTCATGCCCGGTCAACCTTTATATTGGGAAAGTCATGCCCGGTCAACTTTTGTATTGGGAAAGTCATGCCCGGTGAACTTTTGTATTGGGAAAGTCATGCCCGGTGAACTTTTGTATTGGGAAAGTCATGCCCGGTGATCTTTTGTTCTGGGAAAGTCATGCCCGGTGAACTTTTGTATGGGAAAAGTCATGCCCGGTGATCTTTTGTACTGGGAAAGTCTTGCCCGGTGATCTTTTGTACTGGGAAAGTCATGCCCGGTCAACTTTTGTATTGGGAAAGTCATGCCCGGTGATCTTTTGTACTGGGAAAGTCATGCCCGGTGAACTTTTGTACTGGGAAAGTCATGCCCGGTGAACTTTTGTATTGGGAAAGTCATGCCCGGTGAACTTTTGTATTGGGAAAGTCATGCCCGGTGAACTTTTGTATTGGAAAAGTTATGCCCGGTGAACTTTTGTATTGGGAAAGTCATGCCCGGTGAACTTTTGTACTGGGAAAGTCATGCCCGGTGAACTTTTGTATTGGGAAAGTCATGCCCGGTCAACTTTTGTATTGGGAAAGTCATGCCCGGTGAACTTTTGTATTGGGAAAGTCATGCCCGGTCAACTTTTGTATTGGGAAAGTCATGCCCGGTGAACTTTTGTACTGGGAAAGTCATGCCCGGTGAACTTTTGTATTGGGAAAGTCATGCCCGGTGAACTTTTGTATTGGGAAAGTCATGCCCGGTGAACTTTTGTATTGGGAAAGTCATGCCCGGTCAAATTTTGTATTGGGAAAGTCATGCCCGGTGATCTTTTGTACTGGGAAAGTCATGCCCGGTGAACTTTTGTATGGGAAAAGTCATGCCCGGTGAACTTTTGTATTGGGAAAGTCATGCCCGGTGATCTTTTGTATTGGGAAAGTCATGCCCGGTGAACTTTTGTATTGGGAAAGTCATGCCCGGTCAACTTTTGTATGGGAAAAGTCATGCCCGGTGAACTTTTGTATGGGAAAGTCATGCCCGGTGAACTTTTGTATTGGGAAAATCATGCCCGGTGAACTTTTGTACTGGCAAAGTCATGCCCGGTGAACTTTTGTATTGGGAAAGTCATGCCCGGTCAACTTTTGTATTGGGAAAGTCATGCCCGGTGATCTTTTGTACTGGGAAAGTCATGCCCGGTGAACTTTTGTATGGGAAAAGTCATGCCCGGTGAACTTTTGTATTGGGAAAGTCATGCCCGGTGAACTTTTGTATGGGAAAAGTCATGCCCGGTGATCTTTTGTACTGGGAAAGTCATGCCCGGTGAACTTTTGTATTGGGAAAGTCATGCCCGGTGAACTTTTGTATTGGGAAAGTCATGCCCGGTGAACTTTTGTATGTTAAAAGTCATGCCCGGTGAACTTTTGTATGGGAAAAGTCATGCCCGGTGAACTTTTGTATGGGAAAAGTCATGCCCGGTGAACTTTTGTATTGGGAAAGTCATGCCCGGTGAACTTTTGTACTGGGAAAGTCATGCCCTTTTTTGTATGAACTTTTGTATGGGAAAAGTCATGCCCGGTGATCTTTTGTACTGGGAAAGTCATGCCCGGTGAACTTTTGTATTGGGAAAGTCATGCCCGGTCAACTTTTGTATTGGGAAAGTCATGCCCGGTGAACTTTTGTATGGGAAAAGTCATGCCCGGTGAACTTTTGTATGGGAAAAGTCATGCCCGGTGAACTTTTGTATTGGGAAAGTCATGCCCGGTGAACTTTTGTATGGGAAAAATCATGCCCGGTGATCTTTTGTACTGAGAAAGTCTTGCCCGGTGATCTTTTGTACTGGGAAAGTCATGCCCGGTCAACTTTTGTATTGGGAAAGTCATGCCCGGTGATCTTTTGTACTGGGAAAGTCATGCCCGGTGAACTTTTGTTCTGGGAAAGTCATGCCCGGTGAACTTTTGTATTGGGAAAGTCATGCCCGGTGAACTTTTGTATTGGGAAAGTCATGCCCGGTCAAATTTTGTATTGGGAAAGTCATGCCCGGTGATCTTTTGTACTGGGAAAGTCATGCCCGGTGAACTTTTGTATGGGAAAAGTCATGCCCGGTGAACTTTTGTATTGGGAAAGTCATGCCCGGTGAACTTTTGTATTGGGAAAGTCATGCCCGGTGAACTTTTGTATTGGGAAAGTCATGCCCGGTGAAGTTTTGTACTGGGAAAGTCATGCCCGGTCAACTTTTGTATTGGGAAAGTCATGCCCGGTGAACTTTTGTATGTTAAAAGTCATGCCCGGTGAACTTTTGTATGGGAAAAGTCATGCCCGGTGAACTTTTGTATGGGAAAAGTCATGCCCGGTGAACTTTTGTATTGGGAAAGTCATGCCCGGTGAACTTTTGTACTGGGAAAGTCATGCCCTTTTTTGTATGAACTTTTGTATGGGAAAAGTCATGCCCGGTGATCTTTTGTACTGGGAAAGTCATGCCCGGTGAACTTTTGTATTGGGAAAGTCATGCCCGGTCAACTTTTGTATTGGGAAAGTCATGCCCGGTGAACTTTTGTATGGGAAAAGTCATGCCCGGTGAACTTTTGTATGGGAAAAGTCATGCCCGGTGAACTTTTGTATTGGGAAAGTCATGCCCGGTGAACTTTTGTATGGGAAAAATCATGCCCGGTGATCTTTTGTACTGAGAAAGTCTTGCCCGGTGATCTTTTGTACTGGGAAAGTCATGCCCGGTCAACTTTTGTATTGGGAAAGTCATGCCCGGTGATCTTTTGTACTGGGAAAGTCATGCCCGGTGAACTTTTGTTCTGGGAAAGTCATGCCCGGTGAACTTTTGTATTGGGAAAGTCATGCCCGGTGAACTTTTGTATTGGGAAAGTCATGCCCGGTGAACTTTTGTATTGGGAAAGTCATGCCCGGTGAACTTTTGTATTGGGAAAGTCATGCCCGGTCAACTTTTGTATTGGGAAAGTCATGCCCGGTGAACTTTTGTATTGGGAAAGTCATGCCCGGTGAACTTTTGTATTGGGAAAGTCATGCCCGGTAAAATTTGTATTGGGAAAGTCATGCCCGGTGATCTTTTGTACTGGGAAAGTCATGCCCGGTCAACTTCTGTATTGGGAAAGTCATGCCCGGTGAACTTTTGTATGGGAAAAGTCATGCCCGGTGAACTTTTGTATGGGAAAAGTCATGCCCGGTGAACTTTTGTATTGGGAAAGTCATGCCCGGTGATCTTTTGTACTGGGAAAGTCATGCCCGGTGAACTTTTGTATTGGGAAAGTCATGCCCGGTCAACTTTTGTATTGGGAAAGTCATGCCCGGTGAACTTTTGTATTGGGAAAGTCATGCCCGGTGAACTTTTGTACTGGGAAAGTCATGCCCGGTGATCTTTGGTATTGGGAAAGTCATGCCCGGTGAACTTTTGTATTGGGAAAGTCATGCCCGGTGAACTTTTGTATTGGGAAAGTCATGCCCGGTCAACTTTTGTATTGGGAAAGTCACGCCCGGTCAACTTTTGTATTGGGAAAGTCATGCCCGGTGAACTTTTGTACTGGGAAAGTCATGCCCGGTGAACTTTTGTATTGGGAAAGTCATGCCCGGTGAACTTTTGTATTGGGAAAGTCATGCCCGGTGAACTTTTGTATGGGAAAAGTCATGCCCGGTGAACTTTTGTATTGGGAAAGTCATGCCCGGTGAACTTTTGTATTGGGAAAGTCATGCCCGGTGAACTTTTGTATTGGGAAAGTCATGCCCGGTGAACTTTTGTACTGGGAAAGTCATGCCCGGTGAACTTTTGTACTGGGAAAGTCATGCCCGGTGAACTTTTGTATTGGGAAAGTCATGCCCGGTGAACTTTTGTATTGGGAAAGTCATGCCCGATGAACTTTTGTATGGGAAAAGTCATGCCCGGTGAACTTTTGTATGGGAGAAGTCATGCCCGGTGAACTTTTGTATTGGGAAAGTCATGCCCGGTCAACTTTTGTATTGGGAAAGTCATGCCCGATGATCTTTTGTACTGGGAAAGTCATGCCCGGTCAACTTTTGTATTAAGAAAGTCATGCCCGGTGATCTTTTGTATTGGGAAAGTCATGCCCGGTCAACTTTTGTATTGGGAAAGTCATGCCCGGAGAACTTTTGTACTGGGAAAGTCATGCCCGGTGAACTTTTGTGTTGGGAAAGCCATGCCCGGTCAACTTTTGTATGGGAAAATCATGCCCGGTGAACTTTTGTATTGGGAAAGTCATGCCCGGTGAACTTTTGCATGGGAAAAGTCATGCCCGGTGAACTTTTGTATGGGAAAAGTCATGCCCGGTGAACTTTTGTATTGGGAAAGTCATGCCCGGTGAACTTTTGTATTGGGAAAGTCATGCCCGGTGATCTTTTGTACTGGGAAAGTCATGCCCGGTGAACTTTTGTATGGGAAAAGTCATGCCCGGTGATCTTTTGTACTGGGAAAGTCATGCCCGGTGAACTTTTGTATTGGGAAAGTCATGCCCGGTGAACTTTTGTATGGGAAAAGTCATGCCCGGTGAACTTTTGTATTGGGAAAGTCATGCCCGGTGAACTTTTGTATTGGGAAAGTCATGCCCGGTGAACTTTTGTATTGGGAAAGTCATGCCCGGTGAACTTTTGTACTGGGAAAGTCGTGCCCGGTCAACTTTTGTATTGGGAAAGTCATGCCCGGTGATCTTTTGTACTGGGAAAGTCATGCCCGGTGAACTTTTGTATGGGAAAAGTCATGCCCGGTGAACTTTTGTATTGGGAAAGTCATGCCCGGTGATCTTTTGTATTGGGAAAGTCACGCCCGGTGAACTTTTGTATTGGGAAAGTCATGCCCGGTGAACTTTTGTATTGGGAAAGTCATGCCCGGTGAACTTTTGTATTGGGAAAGTCATGCCCGGTGAACTTTTGTATGGGAAAAGTCATGCCCGGTCAACTTTTGTATTGGGAAAGTCATGCCCGGTGAACTTTTGTATGGGAAAAGTCATGCCCGGTGAACTTTTGTATGGGAAAAGTCATGCCCGGTGAACTTTTGTATTGGGAAAGTCATGCCCGGTGATCTTTTGTAGTGGGAAAGTCATGCCCGGTGAACTTTTGTATTGGGAAAGTCATGCCCGGTCAACTTTTGTATTGGGAAAGTCATGCCCGGTGAACTTTTGTATTGGGAAAGTCATGCCCGGTGAACTTTTGTACTGGGAAAGTCATGCCCGGTGATCTTTTGTATTGGGAAAGTCATGCCCGGTGAACTTTTGTATTGGGAAAGTCATGCCCGGTGAACTTTTGTATTGGGAAAGTCATGCCCGGTCAACTTTTGTATTGGGAAAGTCATGCCCGGTCAACTTTTGTATTGGGAAAGTCATGCCCGGTGAACTTTTGTACTGGGAAAGTCATGCCCGGTGAACTTTTGTATTGGGAAAGTCATGCCCGGTGAACTTTTGTATTGGGAAAGTCATGCCCGGTGAACTTTTGTATGGGAAAAGTCATGCCCGGTGAACTTTTGTATTGGGAAAGTCATGCCCGGTGAACTTTTGTATTGGGAAAGTCATGCCCGGTGAACTTTTGTATTGGGAAAGTCATGCCCGGTGAACTTTTGTACTGGGAAAGTCATGCCCGGTGAACTTTTGTACTGGGAAAGTCATGCCCGGTGAACTTTTGTATTGGGAAAGTCATGCCCGGTGAACTTTTGTATTGGGAAAGTCATGCCCGATGAACTTTTGTATGGGAAAAGTCATGCCCGGTGAACTTTTGTATGGGAGAAGTCATGCCCGGTGAACTTTTGTATTGGGAAAGTCATGCCCGGTCAACTTTTGTATTGGGAAAGTCACGCCTGGTGAACTTTTGTATTGGGAAAGTCATGCCCGGTGAACTTTTGTATTGGGAAAGTCATGCCCGGTGAACTTTTGTATTGGGAAAGTCATGCCCGGTGAACTTTTGTATTGGGAAAGTCATGCCCGGTGAACTTTTGTACTGGGAAAGTCATGCCCGGTGAACTTTTGTATTGGGAAAGTCATGCCCGGTCAACTTTTGTATTGGGAAAGTCACGCCTGGTGAACTTTTGTATTGGGAAAGTCATGCCCGGTGAACTTTTGTATGGGAAAAGTCATGCCCGGTGAACTTTTGTATTGGGAAAGTCATGCCCGGTGATCTTTTGTACTGGGAAAGTCATGCCCGGTGAACTTTTGTATTGGGAAAGTCATGCCCGGTCAACTTTTGTATTGGGAAAAGTCATGCCTGGTGAACTTTTGTATTGGGAAAGTCATGCCCGGTGAACTTTTGTATTGGGAAAGTCATGCCCGGTGAACTTTTGTATTGGGAAAGTCATGCCCGGTGATCTTTTGTACTGGGAAAGTCATGCCCGGTGAACTTTTGTATGGGAAAAGTCATGCCCGGTGATCTTTTGTACTGGGAAAGTCATGCCCGGTGATCTTTTGTACTGGGAAAGTCATGCCCGGTCAACTTTTGTATTGGGAAAGTCATGCCCGGTGATCTTTTGTATTGGGAAAGTCATGCCCGGTCAACTTTTGTATTGGGAAAGTCATGCCCGGTGATCTTTTGTACTGGGAAAGTCATGCCCGGTGAACTTTTGTATTGGGAAAGTCATGCCCGGTGAACTTTTGTATTGGGAAAGTCATGCCCGGTGAACTTTTGTATGGGAAAAGTCATGCCCGGTGAACTTTTGTATGGGAAAAGTCATGCCCGGTGAACTTTTGTATTGGGAAAGTCATGGCCGGTGATCTTTTGTACTGGGAAAGTCATGCCCGGTGAACTTTTGTATTGGGAAAGTCATGCCCGGTCAACTTTTGTATTGGGAAAGTCATGCCCGGTGAACTTTTGTATTGGGAAAGTCATGCCCGGTGAACTTTTGTACTGGGAAAGTCATGCCCGGTGATCTTTTTTACTGGGAAAGTCATGCCCGGTGAACTTTTGTATTGGGAAAGTCATGCCCGGTGAACTTTTGTATGGGAAAAGTCATGCCCGGTGAACTTTTGTATGGGAAAAGTCATGCCCGGTGAACTTTTGTATTGGGAAAGTCATGCCCGGTGATCTTTTGTACTGGGAAAGTCATGCCCGGTCAACTTTTGTATTGGGAAAGTCATGCCCGGTCAACTTTTGTATTGGGAAAGTCATGCCCGGTGAACTGTTGTACTGGGAAAGTCATGCCCGGTGATCTTTTGTATTGGGAAAGTCATGCCTGGTGAACTTTTGTATTGGGAAAGTCATGCCCGGTGAACTTTTGTATTGGGAAAGTCATGCCCGGTCAACTTTTGTATTGGGAAAGTCATGCCCGGTCAACTTTTGTATTGGGAAAGTCATGCCCGGTGAACTTTTGTACTGGGAAAGTCATGCCCGGTGAACTTTTGTATTGGGAAAGTCATGCCCGGTGAACTTTTGTATGGGAAAAGTCATGCCCGGTGAACTTTTGTATGGGAAAAGTCATGCCCGGTGAACTTTTGTATTGGGAAAGTCATGCCCGGTGATCTTTTGTACTGGGAAAGTCATGCCCGGTGAACTTTTGTATTGGGAAAGTCATGCTCGGTCAACTTTTGTATTGGGAAAGTCATGCCCGGTGATCTTTTGTACTGGGAAAGTCATGCCCGGTGAACTTTTGTATTGGGAAAGTCATGCTCGGTCAACTTTTGTATTGGGAAAATCATGCCCGGTGAACTTTTGTATTGGGAAAGTCATGCCCGTTGAAGTTTTGTACTGGGAAAGTCATGCCCGGTGATCTTTTGTACTGGGAAAGTCATGCACGATGAACTTTTGAATGGGAAAAATCATGCCCGGTGAACTTTTGTATGTGAAAAGTCATGCCCAGTGAACTTTTGTATTGGGAAAGTAATGCCCGGTGATCTTTTGTACTGGGAAAGTCATGCCCGGTGAACTTTTGTATTAGGAAAGTCATGCCCGGTCAACTTTTGTATTGGGAAAGTCATGCCCGGTGAACTTTTGTATTGGGAAAGTCATGCCCGGTGAACTTTTGTACTGTGAAAGTCATGCCCGGTGATTTTTGTATTGGGAAAGTCACGCCCGGTGAACTTTTGTATTGGGAAAGTCATGCCCGGTGAACTTTTGTATTGGGAAAGTCATGCCCGGTCAACATTTGTATTGGGAAAGTCATGCCCGGTCAACTTTTGTATTGGGAAAGTCATGCCCGGTGAACTTTTGTACTGGGAAAGTCATGGCCGGTGAACTTTTGTATTGGGAAATTCATGCCCGGTGAACTTTTGTATTGGGAAAGTCATGCCCGGTCAACTTTTGTATTGGGAAAGTCATGCCCGGTGAACTTTTGTATTGGGAAAGTCATGCCCGGTGAACTTTTGTATTGGGAAAGTCATGCCCGGTGAACTTTTGTATTAGGAAAGTCATGCCCGGTCAACTTTTGTATTGGGAAAGTCATGCCCGGTGAACTTTTGTACTGGGAAAGTCATGCCCGGTGAACTTTTGTATTGGGAAAGTCATGCCCGGTGAACTTTTGTATTGCGAAAGTCATGCCCGGTCAACTTTTGTATTGGGAAAGTCATGCCCGGTGAACTTTTGTATTGGGAAAGTCATGCCCGGTGATCTTTTGTACTGGGAAAGTCATGCCCGGTGAACTTTTGTATGGGAAAAGTCATGCCCGGTGATCTTTTGTACTGGGAAAGTCATGCCCGGTCAACTTTTGTATTGGGAAAGTCATGCCCGGTGAACTTTTGTATTGGGAAAGTCATGCCCGGTGAACTTTTGTATTGGGAAAGTCATGCCCGGTGAACTTTTGTATTAGGAAAGTCATGCCCGGTCAACTTTTGTATTGGGAAAGTCATGCCCGGTGAACTTTTGTACTGGGAAAGTCATGCCCGGTGAACTTTTGTATTGGGAAAGTCATGCCCGGTGAACTTTTGTATTGGGAAAGTCATGCCCGGTCAACTTTTGTATTGGGAAAGTCATGCCCGGTGAACTTTTGTATTGGGAAAGTCATGCCCGGTGATCTTTTGTACTGGGAAAGTCATGCCCGGTGAACTTTTGTATGGGAAAAGTCATGCCCGGTGATCTTTTGTACTGGGAAAGTCATGCCCGGTGATCTTTTGTAGTGGGAAAGTCATGCCCGGTCAACTTTTGTATTGGGAAAGTCATGCCCGGTGATCTTTTGTACTGGGAAAGTCATGCCCGGTGAACTTTTGTACTGGGAAAGTCATGCCCGGTGAACTTTTGTATTGGGAAAGTCATGCCCGGTGAACTTTTGTATTGGGAAAGTCATGCCCGGTGAACTTTTGTATTGGGAAAGTCATGCCCGGTGAACTTTTGTACTGGGAAAGTCACGCCCGGTCAACTTTTGTACTGGAAAATCATGCCCGGTGAACTTTTTATTGGGAAAGTCATGCCCGGTGAACTTTTGTATTGGGAAAGTCATGCCCGGTGATCTTTTGTACTGGGAAAGTCATGCCCGGTGAACTTTTGTATGGGAAAAGTCATGCCCGGTGAACTTTTGTATTGGGAAAGTCATGCCCGGTGAACTTTTGTACTGGGAAAGTCATGCCCGGTGAACTTTTGTATTGGGAAAGTCATGCCCGGTGAACTTTTGTATTGGGAAAGTCATGCCCGGTGATCTTTTGTACTGGGAAAGTCATGCCCGGTGAACTTTTGTATTGGGAAAGTCATGCCCGTTGAACTTTTGTACTGGGAAAGTCATGCCCGGTGATCTTTTGTATTGGGAAAGTCATGCCCGGTGAACTTTTGTATTGGGAAAGTCATGCCCGGTGATCTTTTGTATTGGGAAAGTCATGCCCGGTCAACTTTTGTATTGGGAAAGTCATGCCCGGTGATCTTTTGTACTGGGAAAGTCATGCCCGGTGAACTTTTGTATTGGGAAAGTCATGCCCGGTGAACTTTTGTATTGGGAAAGTCATGCCCGGTGAACTTTTGTACGGGAAAAGTCATGCCCGGTGAACTTTTGTATGGGAAAAGTCATGCCCGGTGAACTTTTGTATTGGGAAAGTCATGCCCGGTGATCTTTTGTACTGGGAAAGTCATGCCCGGTGAACTTTTGTATTGGGAAAGTCATGCCCGGTCAACTTTTGTATTGGGAAAGTCATGCCCGGTGAACTTTTGTATTGGGAAAGTCATGCCCGGTGAACTTTTGTACTGGGAAAGTCATGCCCATTGATCTTTTGTACTGGGAAAGTCATGCCCGATGAACTTTTGTATTGGGAAAGTCATGCCCTGTGAACTTTTGTATGGGAAAAGTCATGCCCGGTGAACTTTTGTATGGGAAAAGTCATGCCCGGTGAACTTTTGTATTGGGAAAGTCATGCCCGGTGATCTTTTGTACTGGGAAAGTCATGCCCGGTGAACTTTTGTATTGGGAAAGTCATGCCCGGTGAACTTTTGTATTGGGAAAGTCATGCCCGGTGAACTCTTGTATTGGGAAAGTCATGCCCGGTGAACTTTTGTATTGGGAAAGTCATGCCCGGTCAACTTTTGTATTGGGAAAGTCATGCCCGGTCAACTTTTGTACTGGGAAAGTCATGCCCGGTGAACTTTTGTATTGGGAAAGTCATGCCCGGTGAACTTTTGTATTGGGAAAGTCATGCCCGGTCAACTTTTGTATTGGGAAAATCATGCCCGGTGAACTTTTGTATTTGGAAAGTCATGCCCGGTGATCTTTTGTTCTGGGAAAGTCATGCCCGGTGAACTTTTGTATGGGAAAAGTCATGCCCGGTGATCTTTTGTGCTGGGAAAATCATGCCCGGTGATCTTTTGTACTGGGAAAGTCATGCCCGGTCAACTTTTGTATTGGGAAAGTCATGCCAGGTGACCTTTTGTACTGGGAAAGTCATGCCCGGTGAACTTTTGTACTGGGAAAGTCATGCCCGGTGAACTTTTGTATTGGGAAAGTCATGCCCGGTGAACTTTTGTATTGGGAAAGTCATGCCCGGTGAACTTTTGTATTGGGAAAGTTATGCCCGGTGAACTTTTGTATTGTGAAAGTCATGCCCGGTGAACTTTTGTATTGGGAAAGTCATGCCCGGTGAACTTTTGTATTGGGAAAGTCATGCCCGGTGAACTTTTGTACTGGGAAAGTCATGCCCGGTGAACTTTTGTATTGGGAAAGTCATGCCCGGTGAACTTTTGTATTGGGAAAGTCATGCCCGGTGAACTTTTGTATTGGGAAAGTCATGCCCGGTCAACTTTTGTATTGGGAAAGTCATGCCCGGTGATCTTTTGTACTGGGAAAGTCATGCCCGGTGAACTTTTGTATGGGAAAAGTCATGCCCGGTGAACTTTTGTATTGGGAAAGTCATGCCCGGTGAACTTTTGTATTGGGAAAGTCATGCCTGGTGAACTTTTGTACTGGGAAAGTCATGCCCGGTGAACTTTTGTATTTGTATGGGAAAAGTCATGCCCGGTGAACTTTTGTATTGGGAAAGTCATGCCCGGTGATCTTTTGTACTGGGAAAGTCATGCCCGGTGAACTTTTGTATTGGGAAAGTCATGCCCGGTCAACTTTTGTATGGGAAAAGTCATGCCCGGTGAACTTTTGTATGGGAAAGTCATGCCCGGTGAACTTTTGTACTGGCAAAGTCATGCCCGGTGAACTTTTGTATTGGGAAAGTCATGCCCGGTCAACTTTTGTATTGGGAAAGTCATGCCCGGTGATCTTTTGTACTGGGAAAGTCATGCCCGGTGAACTTTTGTATGGGAAAAGTCATGCCCGGTGAACTTTTGTATTGGGAAAGTCATGCCCGGTGAACTATTGTATGGGAAAAGTCATGCCCGGTGATCTTTTGTACTGGGAAAGTCATGCCCGGTGAACTTTTGTATTGGGAAAGTCATGCCCGGTCAACTTTTGTATTGGGAAAGTCATGCCCGGTGAACTTTTGTATGGGAAAAGTCATGCCCGGTGAACTTTTGTATGGGAAAAGTCATGCCCGGTGAACTTTTGTACTGGGAAAGTCATGCCCGGTGATCTTTTGTACTGGGAAAGTCATGCCCGGTAAACTTTTGTATTTTGAAAGTCATGCCCGGTGATCTTTTGTACTGGGAAAGTCATGCCCGGTGAACTTTTGTACTGGGAAAGTCATGCCGGGTGAACTTTTGTATTGGGAAAGTCATGCCCGGTGAACTTTTGTATTGGGAAAGTCATGCCCGGTGAACTTTTGTATTGGGAAAGTCATGCCCGGTCAACTTTTGTATTGGGAAAGTCATGCCCGGTGAACTTTTGTATTGGGAAAGTCATGCCCGGTGAACTTTTGTATTGGGAAAGTCATGCCCGGTAAACTTTTGTATTGGGAAAGTCATGCCCGGTGATCTTTTGTACTGGGAAAGTCATGCCCGGTCAACTTTTGTATTGGGAAAGTCATGCCCGGTGAACTTTTGTACTGGAAAAGTCATGCCCGGTGAACTTTTGTATGGGAAAAGTCATGCCCGGTGAACTTTTGTATTGGGAAAGTCATGCCCGGTGATCTTTTGTACTGGGAAAGTCATGCCCGGTGAACTTTTGTATTGGGAAAGTCATGCCCGGTCAACTTTTGTATTGGGAAAGTCATGCCCGGTGAACTTTTGTATTGGGAAAGTCATGCCCGGTGATCTTTTGTACTGGGAAAGTCATGCCCGGTGATCTTTTGTATTGGGAAAGTCATGCCCGGTGAACTTTTGTATTGGGAAAGTCATGCCCGGTGAACTTTTGTATTGGGAAAGTCATGCCCGGTCAACTTTTGTATTGGGAAAGTCATGCCGGGTCAACTTTTGTATTGGGAAAGTCATGCCCGGTGAACTTTTGTACTGGGAAAGTCATGCCCGGTGAACTTTTGTATTGGGAAAGTCATGCCCGGTGAACTTTTGTATTGGGAAAGTCATGCCCGGTGAACTTTTGTATGGGAAAAGTCATGCCCGGTAAACTTTTGTATTGGGAAAGTCATGCCCGGTGAACTTTTGTATTGGGAAAGTCATGCCCGGTGAACTTTTGTACTGGGAAAGTCATACCCGGTGAACTTTTGTACTGGGAAAGTCATGCCCGGTGAACTTTTGTATTGGGAAAGTCATGCCCGGTGAACTTTTGTATTGGGAAAGTCATGCCCGGTGAACTTTTGTATGGGAAAAGTCATGCCCGGTGAACTTTTGTATGGGAGAAGTCATGCCCGGTGAACTTTTGTATTGGGAAAGTCATGCCCGGTCAACTTTTGTATTGGGAAAGTCATGCCCGGTGATCTTATGTATTGGGAAAGTCATGCCCGGTCAACTTTTGTATTGGGAAAGTCATGCCCGGTGAACTTTTGTATTGGGAAAGTCATGCCCGGTCAACTTTTGTATTAGGAAGGTCATGCCCGGTGAACTTCTGTATGGGAAAAGTCATGCCCGGTGATCTTTTGTACTGGGAAAGTCATGCCCGGTGAACTTTTGTATTGGGAAGGTACGCCCGGTGAACTTTTGTATGGGAAAAGTCATGCCCGGTGAACTTTTGTATTGGGAAAGTCATGCCCGGTGAACTTTTGTATTGGGAAAGTCGTCCCCGGTCAACTTTTGTATTGGGAAAGTCATGCCCGGTGATCTTTTGTATTGGGAAAGTCATGCCCGGTGAACTTTTGTATTGGGAAAGTCATGCCCGGTGAACTTTTGTATTGGGAAAGTCATGCCCGGTGAACTTTTGTACTGGGAAAGTCATGCCCGGTTTTCTTTTGTATTGGGAAAGTCATGCCCGGTGATCTTTTGTACTGGGAAAGTAATACCCGGTGAACTTTTGCATGGGAAAAGTCATGCCCGGTGAACTTTTGTATTGGAAAAGTCATGCCCGGTGATCTTTTGTATTGGGAAAGTCATGCCCGGTGATCTTTTGTACTGGGAAAGTCATGCCCGGTGAACTTTTGCATGGGAAAAGTCATGCCCGGTGAACTTTTGTATTGGGAAAGTCATGCCCGGTGATCTTTTGTATTGGGAAAGTCATGCCCGGTGAACTTTTGTATTCTGAAAGTCATGCCCGGTGAACTTTTGTATTGGGAAAGTCATGCCCGGTGAACTTTTGTACTGGGAAAGTCATGCCCGGTGAACTTTTGTATTGGGAAAGTCATGCCCGGTGAACTTTTGTATTGGGAAAGTCATGCCCGGTCAACTTTTGTATTGGGAAAGTCATGCCCGGTGATCTTTTGTACTGGGAAAGTCATGCCCGGTGAACTTTTGTATTGGGAAAGTCATGCCCGGTGAACTTTTGTATTGGGAAAGTCATGCCCGGTGAACTTTTGTATGGGAAAAGTCATGCCCGGTGATCTTTTGTACTGGGAAAGTCATGCCCGGTGAACTTTTGTATGGGAAAAGTCATGCCCGGTGAACTTTTGTATGGGAAAAGTCATGCCCGGTGATCTTTTGTACTGGGAAAGTCATGCCCGGTGAACTTTTGTATTGGGAAAGTCCTGCCCGGTGAACTTTTGTATGGGAAAAGTCATGCCCGGTGATCTTTTGTACTGGGAAAGTCATGCCCGGTGAACTTTTGTATTGGGAAAGTCATGCCCGGTCAACTTTTGTATTGGGAAAGTCATGCCCGGTGAACTTTTGTATGGGAAAAGTCATGCCCGGTGAACTTTTGTATGGGAAAAGTCATGCCCGGTGAACTTTTGTATTGGGAAAGTCATGCCCGGTGAACTTTTGTATGGGAAAAGTCATGCCCGGTGATCTTTTGTACTGGGAAAGTCATGCCCGGTGATCTTTTGTACTGGGAAAGTCATGCCCGGTCAACTTTTGTATTGGGAAAGCCATGCCCGGTGATCTTTTGTACTGGGAAAGTCATGCCCGGTGAACTTTTGTACTGGGAAAGTCATGCCCGGTGAACTTTTGTATTGGGAAAGTCATGCCCGGTGAACTTTTGTATTGGGAAAGTCATGCCCGGTGAACTTTTGTATTGGGAAAGTCATGCCCGGTGAACTTTTGTATTGGGAAAGTCATGCCCGGTCAACTTTTGTATTGGGAAAGTCATGCCCGGTGAACTTTTGTATTGGGAAAGTCACGCCCGGTGAACTTTTGTATTGGGAAAGTCATGCCCGGTGAACTTTTGTATGGGAAAAGTCATGCCCGGTGATCTTTTGTACTAGGAAAGTCATGCCCGGTGATCTTTTGTACTGGGAAAGTCATGCCCGGTCAACTTTTGTATTGGGAAAGTCATGCCCGGTGATCTTTTGTACTGGGAAAGTCATGCCCGGTGAACTTTTGTACTGGGAAAGTCATGCCTTTTTGTATTGGGAAAGTCATGCCCGGTGTACTTTTGTATTGGGAAAGTCATGCCCGGTGATCTTTTGTACTGGGAAAGTCATGCCCGGTGAACTTCTGTATGGGAAAAGTCATGCCCGGTGAACTTTTGTATTGGGAAAGTCATGCCCGGTGATCTTTTGTATTGGGAAAGTCACGCCCGGTGAACTTTTGTATTGGGAAAGTCATGCTCGTTGAACTTTTGTATTGGGAAAGTCATGCCCGGTGAACTTTTGTATTGGGAAAGTCATGCCCGGTGAACTTTTGTATTGGGAAAGTCATGCCCGGTGAACTTTTGTATTGGGAAAGTCATGCCCGGTGAACTTTTGTATTGGGAAAGTCATGCCCGGTGAACTTTTGTATTGGGAAAGTCATGCCCGGTGAGCTTTTGTATTGGGAAAGTCATGCCCTGTGAACTTTTGTATGGGAAAAGTCATGCCCGGTGATCTTTTGTACTGGGAAAGTCATGCCCTGTGAACTTTTGTATTGGGAAAGTCATGCTCGTTGAACTTTTGTATGGGAAAAGTCATGCCCGGTGAACTTTTGTATTGGGAAAGTCATGCCCGGTGATCTTTTGTACTGGGAAAGTCATGCCCGGTGAACTTTTGTATTGGGAAAGTCATGCCCGGTCAACTTTTGTTTTGGGAAAGTCATGCCCGGTGATCTTTTGTACTGGGAAAGTCATGCCCGGTGAACTTTTGTATGGGAAAAGTCATGCCCGGTGAACTTTTGTATTGGGAAAGTCATGCCCGGTGAACTTTTGTACTGGGAAAGTCATGCCCGGTCAATTTTTGTATTGGGAATGTCATGCCCGGTGAACTTTTGTACTGGGAAAGTCATGCCCGGTGAACTTTTGTATTGGGAAAGTCATGCCCGGTGAACTTTTGTATTGGGAAAGTCATGCCCGGTCAACTTTTGTATGGGAAAAGTCATGCCCGGTGAACTTTTGTATTGGGAAAGTCATGCCCGGTCAACTTTTGTATTAGGAAAGTCATGCCCGGTGAACTTTTGTATGGGAAAAGTCATGCCCGGTGATCTTTTGTACTGGGAAAGTCACGCCCGGTGAACTTTTGTATTGGGAAAGTCACGCCCGGTGAACTTTTGTATGGGAAAAGTCATGCCCGGTGAACTTTTGTATTGGGAAAGTCATGCCCGGTGAACTTTTGTATTGGGAAAGCCATGCCCGGTGATCTTTTGTACTGGGAAAGTCATGCCCGGTGAACTTTTGTATTGGGAAAGTCATGCCCGGTGAACTTTTGTATTGGGAAAGTCATGCCCGGTGAACTTTTGTATTGGGAAAGTCATGCCCGGTGAACTTTTGTACTGGGAAAGTCATGCCCGGTGATCTTTTGTATTGGGAAAGTCATGCCCGGTGATCTTTTGTACTGGGAAAGTCATACCCGGTGAACTTTTGTATTGGGAAAGTCATGCCCGGTGAACTTTTGTATTGGGAAAGTCATGCCCGGTGATCTTTCGTATTGGGAAAGTCATGCCCGGTGAACTTTTGTATTGGGAAAGTCATGCCCGGTGAACTTTTGTATTGGGAAAGTCATGCCCGGTGAACTTTTGTACTGGGAAAGTCATGCCCGGTGAACTTTTGTATTGGGAAAGTCATGCCTGGTGAACTTTTGTATTGGGAAAGTCATGCCTGGTCAACTTTTGTATTGGGAAAGTCATGCCCGGTGATCTTTTGTACTGGGAAAGTCATGCCCGGTGAACTTTTGTATTGGGAAAGTCATACCCGGTGAACTTTTGTATGGGAAAAGTCATGCCCGTTGATCTTTTGTACTGGGAAAGTCATGCCCGGTGAACTTTTGTATGGGAAAAGTCATGCCCGGTGAACTTTTGTATGGGAAAAGTCATGCCCGGTGAACTTTTGTATTGGGAAAGTCATGCCCGGTGAACTTTTGTATTGGGAAAGTCATGCCCAGTGATCTTTTGTACTGGGAAAGTCATGCCCGGTGAACTTTTGTATGGGAAAAGTCATGCCCGGTGAACTTTTGTATTGGGAAAGTCATGCCCGGTGAACTTTTGTACTGGGAAAGTCATGCCCGGTGAACTTTTGTATTGGGAAAGTCATGCCCGGTGAACTTTTGTATTGGGAAAGTCATGCCCGGTGAACATTTGTACTGGGAAAGTCATGCCCGGTCAACTTTTGTATTGGGAAAGTCATGCCCGGTGATCTTTTGTACTGGGAAAGTCATGCCCGGTGAACTTTTGTATTGGGAAAGTCATGCCCGGTGAACTTTTGTATTGGGAAAGTCATGCCCGGTCAACTTTTGTATTGGGAAAGTCATGCCCGGTGATCTTTTGTACTGGGAAAGTCATGCCCGGTGAACTTTTGTACTGGGAAAGTCATGCCCGGTGAACTTTTGTATTGGGAAAGTCATGGCCGGTGAACTTTTGTATTGGGAAAGTCATGCCCGGTGATCTTTTGTACTGGGAAAGTCATGCCCGGTAAACTTTTGTATTGGGAAAGTCATGTCCGGGAACTTTTGTATTGGGAAAGTCATGCCCGGTGAACTTTTGTACTGGGAAAGTCATGCCCGGTCAACTTTTGTATTGGGAAAGTCATGCCCGGTGAACTTTTGTATTGGGAAAATCATGCCCGGTGAACTTTTGTATTGGGAAAGTCATGCCCGGTCAACTTTTGTATTAGGAAAGTCATGCCCGGTGAACTTTTGTACTGGGAAAGTCATGCCCGGTGAACTTTTGTATTGGGAAAGTCATGTCCGGTCAACTTTTGTATTGGGAAAGTCATGCCCGGTGATCTTTTGTACTGGGAAAGTCATGCCCGGTGAACTTTTTTATTGGGAAAGTCAAGCCCGGTGATCTTTTGTACTGGGAAAGTCATGCCCGGTGAACTTTTGTATTGGGAAAGTCATGCCCGGTGATCTTTTGTATTGGGAAAGTCATGCCCGGTGAACTTTTGTATGGGAAAAGTCATGCCCGGTGAACTTTTGTATTGGGAAAGTCATGCCCGGTGAACTTTTGTATTGGGAAAGTCATGCCCGGTGAACTTTTGTATTGGGAAAGTCATGCCCGGTGATCTTTTGTACTGGGAAAGTCATGCCCGGTGAACTTTTGTATTGGGAATGTCATGCCCGGTGAACTTTTGTATTGGGAAAGTCATGCCCGGTGAACATTTGTACTGGGAAAGTCATGCCCGGTCAACTTTTGTATTGGGAAAGTCATGCCCGGTGATCTTTTGTACTGGGAAAGTCATGCCCGGTGAACTTTTGTATTGGGAAAGTCATGCCCGGTGATCTTTTGTATTGGGAAAGTCATGCCCGGTCAACTTTTGTATGGGAAAAGTCATGCCCGGTGAACTTTTGTATTGGGAAAGTCATGCCCGGTCAACTTTTGTATTGGGAAAGTCATGCCCGGTGAACTTTTGTACTGGGAAAGTCATGCCCGGTGATCTTTTGTACTGGGAAAGTCATGCCCGGTGATCTTTTGTACTGGGAAAGTCATGCCCGGTGAACTTTTGTATTAGGAAAGTCATGCCCGGTGAACTTTTGTATTGGGAAAGTCATGCCCTGTGCACTTTTGTATGGGAAAAGTCATGTCCGGTCAACTTTTGTATGGGAAAAGTCATGCCCGGTGAACTTTTGTATTGGGAAAGTCATGCCCGGTCAACTTTTGTATGGGAAAAGTCATGCCCGGTGAACTTTTGTATTGGGAAAGTCATGCCCGGTCAACTTTTGCATTGGGAAAGTCATGCCCGGTGAACTTTTGTATTGGGAAAGTCATGCCCGGTGAACTTTTGTACTGGGAAAGTCATGCCCGGTGAACTTTTGTATTGGGAAAGTCATGCCCGGTGAACTTTTGTATTGGGAAAGTCATGCCCGGTCAACTTTTGTATTGGGAAAGTCATGCCCGGTGATCTTTTGCATTGGGAAAGTCATGCCCGGTCAACTTTTGTATGGGAAAAGTCATGCCCGGTGAACTTTTGTATTGGGAAAGTCATGCCCGGTCAACTTTTGTATTGGGAAAGTCATGCCCGGTGAACTTTTGTATTGGGAAAGTCATGCCCGGTGATCTTTTGTACTGGGAAAGTCATGCCCGGTGAACTTTTGTACTGGGAAAGTCATGCCCGGTGATCCTTTGTACTGGGAAAGTCATGCCCGGTGAACTTTTGTATTAGGAAAGTCATGCCCGGTGAACTTTTGTATTGGGAAAGTCATGCCCGGTGAACTTTTGTATTGGGAAAGTCATGCCCGGTCAACTTTTGTATTGGGAAAGTCATGCCCGGTGAACTTTTGTATTGGGAAAGTCATGCCCGGTGAACTTTTGTACTGGGAAAGTCATGCCCGGTGAACTTTTGTATGGGAAAGTCATGCCCGGTGAACTTTTGTATTGGGAAAGTCATGCCCGGTGAACTTTTGTATTGGGAAAGTCATGCCCGGTGAACTTTTGTATGGGAAAAGTCATGCCTGGTGAACTTTTGTATTGGGAAAGTCATGCCCGGTGAACTTTTGTATTGGGAAAGTCATGCCCGGTCAACTTTTGTATTGGGAAAGTCATGCCCGGTGAACTTTTGTACTGGGAAAGTCATGCCCGGTGAACTTTTGTATTGGGAAAGTCATGCCCGGTCAACTTTTGTATTGGGAAAGTCATGCCCGGTGAACTTTTGTACTGGGAAAGTCATGCCCGGTGAACTTTTGTATTGGGAAAGTCATGCCCGGTGAACTTTTGTATTGGGAAAGTCATGCCCGGTGAACTTTTGTATTGGGAAAGTCATGCCCGGTCAACTTTTGTATGGGAAAAGTCATGCCCGGTGAACTTTTGTATTGGGAAAGTCATGCCCGGTCAACTTTTGTATTGGGAAAGTCATGCCCGGTGAACTTTTGTACTGGGAAAGTCATGCCCGGTGAACTTTTGTATTGGGAAAGTCATGCCCGGTGAACTTTTGTATTGGGAAAGTCATGCCCGGTCAACTTTTGTATTGGGAAAGTCATGCCCGGTGATCTTTTGCATTGGGAAAGTCATGCCCGGTCAACTTTTGTATGGGAAAAGTCATGCCCGGTGAACTTTTGTATTGGGAAAGTCATGCCCGGTGAACTTTTGTATGGGAAAAGTCATGCCCGGTGAACTTTTGTATTGGGAAAGTCATGCCCGGTGAACTTTTGTATTGGGAAAGTCATGCCCGGTCAACTTTTGTATTGGGAAAGTCATGCCCGGTGAACTTTTGTACTGGGAAAGTCATGCCCGGTGAACTTTTGTATTGGGAAAGTCATGCCCGGTCAACTTTTGTATTGGGAAAGTCATGCCCGGTGAACTTTTGTACTGGGAAAGTCATGCCCGGTGAACTTTTGTATTGGGAAAGTCATGCCCGGTGAACTTTTGTATTGGGAAAGTCATGCCCGGTCAACTTTTGTATTGGGAAAGTCATGCCCGGTCAACTTTTGTATGGGAAAAGTCATGCCCGGTGAACTTTTGTATTGGGAAAGTCATGCCCGGTCAACTTTTGTATTGGGAAAGTCATGCCCGGTGAACTTTTGTACTGGGAAAGTCATGCCCGGTGAACTTTTGTATTGGGAAAGTCATGCCCGGTGAACTTTTGTATTGGGAAAGTCATGCCCGGTGAACTTTTGTATTGGGAAAGTCATGCCCGGTGATCTTTTGCATTGGGAAAGTCATGCCCGGTCAACTTTTGTATGGGAAAAGTCATGCCCGGTGAACTTTTGTATTGGGAAAGTCATGCCCGGTCAACTATTGTATTGGGAAAGTCATGCCCGGTGAACTTTTGTATTGGGAAAGTCATGCCCGGTGAACTTTTGTACTGGGAAAGTCATGCCCGGTGAACTTTTGTATTGGGAAAGTCATGCCCGGTGAACTTTTGTATTGGGAAAGTCATGCCCGGTCAACTTTTGTATGGGAAAAGTCATGCCCGGTGAACTTTTGTATTGGGAAAGTCATGCCCGGTCAACTTTTGTATTGGGAAAGTCATGCCCGGTGAACTTTTGTATTGGGAAAGTCATGCCCGGTGATCTTTTGTACTGGGAAAGTCATGCCCGGTGAACTTTTGTACTGGGAAAGTCATGCCCGGTGATCCTTTGTACTGGGAAAGTCATGCCCGGTGATCTTTTGTACTGGGAAAGTCATGCCCGGTGAACTTTTGTACTGGGAAAGTCATGCCCGGTGATCCTTTGTACTGGGAAAGTCATGCCCGGTGAACTTTTGTATTGGGAAAGTCATGCCCGGTGAACTTTTGTATTGGGAAAGTCATGCCCGGTGAACTTTTGTATTGGGAAAGTCATGCCCGGTCAACTTTTGTATTGGGAAAGTCATGCCCGGTGAACTTTTGTATTGGGAAAGTCATGCCCGGTGAACTTTTGTACTGGGAAAGTCATGCCCGGTGAACTTTTGTATGGGAAAGTCATGCCCGGTGAACTTTTGTATTGGGAAAGTCATGCCCGGTGAACTTTTGTATTGGGAAAGTCATGCCCGGTGAACTTTTGTATGGGAAAAGTCATGCCCGGTGAACTTTTGTATTGGGAAAGTCATGCCCGGTGAACTTTTGTATGGGAAAAGTCATGCCCGGTGAACTTTTGTATGGGAAAAGTCATGCCCGGTGAACTTTTGTATTGGGAAAGTCATGCCCGGTCAACTTTTGTATTGGGAAAGTCATGCCCGGTGATCTTTTGCACTGGGAAAGTCATGCCCGGTTAACTTTTGTATTGGGAAAGTCATGCCCGGTGAACTTTTGTATTGGGAAAGTCATGCCCGGTGAACTTTTGTATTGGGAAAGTCATGTCCGGTGAACTTTTGTATTGGGAAAGTCATGCCCGGTGATCTTTTGTATTAGGAAAGTCATGCCCGGTGAACTTTTGTATGGGAAAAGTCATCTCCGGTGAACTTTTGTATTGGGAAAGTCATGCCCGGTCAACTTTGGTATTGGGAAAGTCATGCCCGGTGATCTTTTGTACTGGGAAAGTCATGCCCGGTGATCTTTTGTATTGGGAAAGTCATGCCCGCTGATCTTTTGTACTGGGAAAGTCATGCCCGGTGAACTTTTGTATTGGGAAAGTCATGCCCGGTGAACTTTTGTACTGGGAAAGTCATGTCCGGTCAACTTTTGTATTGGGAAAGTCATGCCCGGTCAACTTTTGTATTGGGAAAGTCATGCCCGGTGAACTTTTGTATTGGGAAAGTCATGCCCGGTGATCTTTTGTATTGGGAAAGTCATGCCCGGTCAACTTTTGTATTGGGAAAGTCATGCCCGGTCAACTTTTGTATTGGGAAAGTCATGCCCGGTGAACGTTTGTATTGGGAAAGTCATGCCCGGTGATCTTTTGTATTGGGAAAGTCATGCCCGGTGAACTTTTGTATGGGAAAAGTCATGCCCGGTGAACTTTTGTATTGGGAAAGTCATGCCCGGTCAACTTTTGTATTGGGAAAGTCATGCCCGGTGATTTTTGTACTGGGAAAGTCATGCCCGGTGATCTTTTGTTTTGGGAAAGTCATGCCCGGTGATCTTTTGTACTGGGAAAGTCATGCCCGGTGAACTTTTGTATTGGGAAAGTCATGCCCGGTGAACTTTTGTACTGGGAAAGTCATGCCCGGTCAACTTTTGTATTGGGAAAGTCATGCCCGGTCAACTTTTGTATTGGGAAAGTCATGCCCGGTGATCTTTTGTATTGGGAAAGTCATGCCCGGTGAACTTTTGTATTGGGAAAGTCCTGCCCGGGGAACTTTTGTGCTGGGAAAGTCATGCCCGGTGAACTTTTGTACTGGGAAAGTCATGTCCGGTCAACTTTTGTATTGTGAAAGTCATGCCCGGTCAACTTTTTTATTGGGAAAGTCATGCCCGGTGATCTTTTGTATTGGGAAACTCATGCCCGGTGAACTTTTGTATTGGGAAAGTCTTGCCCGGGGAACTTTTGTACTGGGAAAGTATCCCGGTGAACTTTTGTACTGGGAAAGTCATGCCCGGTCAACTTTTGTATTGGGAAAGTCATGCCCGGTGAACTTTTGTATTGGGAAAGTCATGCCCGGTGATCTTTTGTATTGGGAAAGTCATGCCCGGTGAACTTTTGTATTGGGAAAGTCATGCCCGGGGAACTTTTGTACTGGGAAAGTCATGCCCGGTGAACTTTTGTACTGGGAAAGTCATGACCGGTCAACTTTTGTATTGGGAAAGTCATGCCCGGTCAACTTTTGTATTGGGAAAGTCATGCCCGGTGATTTTTTGTACTGGGAAAGTCATGCCCAGTGAACTTTTGTATTGGGAAAGTCATGCCCGGTGAACTTTTGTATTGGGAAAGTCAAGCCCGGTGAACTGTTGTACTGGGAAAGTCATGCCCGGTGAACTTTTGTACAGGGAAAGTCATGCCCGGTCAACTTTTGTATTGGGAAAGTCATGCCCGGTGATCTTTTGTACTGGGAAAGTCATGCCCGGTGAACTTTTGTATTGGGAAAGTCATGCCCGGTGAACTTTTGTATTGGGAAAGTCATGCCCGGTGAACTTTTGTATGGGAAAAGTCATGCCCGGTGAACTTTTGTATTGGGAAAGTCATGCCCGGTGAACTTTTGTATTGGGAAAGTCATGCCCGGTCAACTTTTGTATTGGGAAAGTCATGCCCGGTGAACTTTTGTACTGGGAAAGTCATGCCCGGTGAACTTTTGTATTGGGAAAGTCATGCCCGGTCAACTTTTGTATTGGGAAAGTCATGCCCGGTGAACTTTTGTACTGGGAAAGTCATGCCCGGTGAACTTTTGTATTGGGAAAGTCATGCCCGGTGAACTTTTGTATTGGGAAAGTCATGCCCGGTCAACTTTTGTATTGGGAAAGTCATGCCCGGTCAACTTTTGTATGGGAAAAGTCATGCCCGGTGAACTTTTGTATTGGGAAAGTCATGCCCGGTCAACTTTTGTATTGGGAAAGTCATGCCCGGTGAACTTTTGTACTGGGAAAGTCATGCCCGGTGAACTTTTGTATTGGGAAAGTCATGCCCGGTGAACTTTTGTATTGGGAAAGTCATGCCCGGTCAACTTTTGTATTGGGAAAGTCATGCCCGGTGATCTTTTGCATTGGGAAAGTCATGCCCGGTCAACTTTTGTATGGGAAAAGTCATGCCCGGTGAACTTTTGTATTGGGAAAGTCATGCCCGGTCAACTTTTGTATTGGGAAAGTCATGCCCGTTGAACTTTTGTATTGGGAAAGTCATGCCCGGTGAACTTTTGTACTGGGAAAGTCATGCCCGGTGAACTTTTGTATTGGGAAAGTCATGCCCGGTGAACTTTTGTATTGGGAAAGTCATGCCCGGTCAACTTTTGTATGGGAAAAGTCATGCCCGGTGAACTTTTGTATTGGGAAAGTCATGCCCGGTCAACTTTTGTATTGGGAAAGTCATGCCCGGTGAACTTCTGTATTGGGAAAGTCATGCCCGGTAATCTTTTGTACTGGGAAAGTCATGCCCGGTGAACTTTTGTACTGGGAAAGTCATGCCCGGTGATCCTTTGTACTGGGAAAGTCATGCCCGGTGATCTTTTGTACTGGGAAAGTCATGCCCGGTGAACTTTTGTACTGGGAAAGTCATGCCCGGTGATCCTTTGTACTGGGAAAGTCATGCCCGGTGAACTTTTGTATTAGGAAAGTCATGCCCGGTGAACTTTTGTATTGGGAAAGTCATGCCCGGTGAACTTTTGTATTGGGAAAGTCATGCCCGGTCAACTTTTGTATTGGGAAAGTCATGCCCGGTGAACTTTTGTATTGGGAAAGTCATGCCCGGTGAACTTTTGTACTGGGAAAGTCATGCCCGGTGAACTTTTGTATGGGAAAGTCATGCCCGGTGAACTTTTGTATTGGGAAAGTCATGCCCGGTGAACTTTTGTATTGGGAAAGTCATGCCCGGTGAACTTTTGTATGGAAAAGTCATGCCCGGTGAACTTTTGTATTGGGAAAGTCATGCCCGGTGAACTTTTGTATGGGAAAAGTCATGCCCGGTGAACTTTTGTATGGGAAAAGTCATGCCCGGTGAACTTTTGTATTGGGAAAGTCATGCCCGGTCAACTTTTGTATTGGGAAAGTCATGCCCGGTGATCTTTTGCACTGGGAAAGTCATGCCCGGTCAACTTTTGTATTGGGAAAGTCATGCCCGGTGAACTTTTGTATTGGGAAAGTCATGCCCGGTGAACTTTTGTATTGGGAAAGTCATGTCCGGTGAACTTTTGTATTGGGAAAGTCATGCCCGGTGAACTTTTGTATTGGGAAAGTCATGTCCGGTGAACTTTTGTATTGGGAAAGTCATGCCCGGTCATCTTTTGTATTAGGAAAGTCATGCCCGGTGAACTTTTGTATGGGAAAAGTCATCTCCGGTCAACTTTTGTATTGGGAAAGTCATGCCCGGTGATCTTTTGTACTGGGAAAGTCATGCCCGGTGATCTTTTGTATTGGGAAAGTCATGCCCGCTGATCTTTTGTACTGGGAAAGACATGCCCGGTGAACTTTTGTATTGGGAAAGTCATGCCCGGTGAACTTTTGTACTGGGAAAGTCATGTCCGGTCAACTTTTGTATTGGGAAAGTCATGCCCGGTCAACTTTTGCATTGGGAAAGTCATGCCCGGTGAACTTTTGTATTGGGAAAGTCATGCCCGGTGATCTTTTGTATTGGGAAAGTCATGCCCGGTCAACTTTTGTATTGGGAAAGTCATGCCCGGTCAACTTTTGTATTGGGAAAGTCATGCCCGGTGAACTTTTGTATTGGGAAAGTCATGCCCGGTGATCTTTTGTATTGGGAAAGTCATGCCCGGTGAACTTTTGTATGGGAAAAGTCATGCCCGGTGAACTTTTGTATTGGGAAAGTCATGCCCGGTCAACTTTTGTATTGGGAAAGTCATGCCCGGTGATTTTTGTACTGGGAAAGTCATGCCCGGTGATCTTTTGTATTGGGAAAGTCATGCCCGGTGATCTTTTGTACTGGGAAAGTCATGCCCGGTGAACTTTTGTATTGGGAAAGTCATGCCCGGTGAACTTCTGTACTGGGAAAGTCATGCCCGGTCAACTTTTGTATTGGGAAAGTCATGCCCGGTCAACTTTTGTATTGGGAAAGTCATGCCCGGTGATCTTTTGTATTGGGAAAGTCATGCCCGGTGAACTTTTGTATTGGGAAAGTCATGCCCGGGGAACTTTTGTGCTGGGAAAGTCATGCCCGGTGAACTTTTGTACTGGGAAAGTCATGTCCGGTCCACTTTTGTATTGTGAAAGTCATGCCCGGTCAACTTTTGTATTGGGAAAGTCATGCCCGGTGATCTTTTGTATTGGGAAACTCATGCCCGGTGAACTTTTGTATTGGGAAAGTCATGCCCGGGGAACTTTTGTACTGGGAAAGTATCCCGGTGAACTTTTGTAATGGGAAAGTCATGCCCGGTCAACTTTTGTATTGGGAAAGTCATGCCCGGTGAACTTTTGTATTGGGAAAGTCATGCCCGGTGATCTTTTGTATTGGGAAAGTCATGCCCTGTGAACTTTTGTATTGGGAAAGTCATGCCCGGGGAACTTTTGTACTGGGAAAGTCATGACCGGTCAACTTTTGTATTGGGAAAGTCATGCCCGGTCAACTTTTGTATTGGGAATGTCATGCCCGGTGATTTTTTGTACTGGGAAAGTCATGCCCGGTGAACTTTTGTATTGGGAAAGTCATGCCCGGTGAACTTTTGTATTGGGAAAGTCAAGCCCGGTGAACTGTTGTACTGGGAAAGTCATGCCCGGTGAACTTTTGTACTGGGAAAGTCATGCCCGGTCAACTTTTGTATTGGGAAAGTCATGCCCGGTGATCTTTTGTACTGGGAAAGTCATGCCCGGTGAACTTTTGTACTGGGAAAGTCATGCCCGGTGATCCTTTGTACTGGGAAAGTCATGCCCGGTGAACTTTTGTATTAGGAAAGTCATGCCCGGTGAACTTTTGTATTGGGAAAGTCATGCCCGGTGAACTTTTGTATTGGGAAAGTCATGCCCGGTCAACTTTTGTATTGGGAAAGTCATGCCCGGTGAACTTTTGTACTGGGAAAGTCATGCCCGGTGAACTTTTGTATTGGGAAAGTCATGCCCGGTGAACTTTTGTATTGGGAAAGTCATGCCCGGTGAACTTTTGTATTGGGAAAGTCATGCCCGGTGATCTTTTGTACTGGGAAAGTCATGCCCGGTGAACTTTTGTACTGGGAAAGTCATGCCCGGTGATCCTTTGTACTGGGAAAGTCATGTCCGGTGAACTTTTGTATTAGGAAAGTCATGCCCGGTGAACTTTTGTATTGGGAAAGTCATGCCCGGTGAACTTTTGTATTGGGAAAGTCATGCCCGGTCAACTTTTGTATTGGGAAAGTCATGCCCGGTCAACTTTTGTATTGGGAAAGTCATGCCCGGTGAACTTTTGTACTGGGAAAGTCATGCCCGGTGAACTTTTGTATGGGAAAGTCATGCCCGGTGAACTTTTGTATTGGGAAAGTCATGCCCGGTGAACTTTTGTATTGGGAAAGTCATGCCCGGTGAACTTTTGTATGGGAAAAGTCATGCCCGGTGAACTTTTGTATTGGGAAAGTCATGCCCGGTGAACTTTTGTATTGGGAAAGTCATGCCCGGTCAACTTTTGTATTGGGAAAGTCATGCCCGGTGAACTTTTGTACTGGGAAAGTCATGCCAGGTGAACTTTTGTATTGGGAAAGTCATGCCCGGTCAACTTTTGTATTGGGAAAGTCATGCCCGGTGAACTTTTGTACTGGGAAAGTCATGCCCGGTGAACTTTTGTATTGGGAAAGTCATGCCCGGTGAACTTTTGTATTGGGAAAGTCATGCCCGGTCAACTTTTGTATTGGGAAAGTCATGCCCGGTCAACTTTTGTATGGGAAAAGTCATGACCGGTGAACTTTTGTATTGGGAAAGTCATTCCCGGTCAACTTTTGTATTGGGAAAGTCATGCCCGGTGAACTTTTGTATTGGGAAAGTCATGCCCGGTGAACTTTTGTACTGGGAAAGTCAGGCCCGGTGAACTTTTGTATTGGGAAAGTCATGCCCGGTGAACTTTTGTATTGGGAAAGTCATGCCCGCTCAACTTTTGTATGGGAAAAGTCATGCCCGGTGAACTTTTGTATTGGGAAAGTCATGCCCGGTCAACTTTTGTATTGGGAAAGTCATGCCCGGTGAACTTTTGTATTGGGAAAGTCATGCCCGGTGAACTTTTGTATTGGGAAAGTCATGCCCGGTCAACTTTTGTATTGGGAAAGTCATGCCCGGTGAACTTTTGTATTGGGAAAGTCATGCCCGGTCAACTTTTGTATTGGGAAAGTCATGCCCGGTGAACTTTTGTATTGGGAAAGTCATGCCCGGTGATCTTTTGTACTGGGAAAGTCATGCCCGGTGAACTTTTGTTTGGGAAAAGTCATGCCCGGTGATCTTTTGTATGGGAAAAGTCATGCCCGGTGAACTTTTGTATGGGAAAAGTCATGCCCGGTGAACTTTTGTATTGGGAAAGTCATGCCCGGTGAACTTTTGTATTGGGAAAGTCATGCCCGGTGAACTTTTGTATTGGGAAAGTCATGCCCGGTGAACTTTTGTACTGGGAAAGTCATGCCCGGTGATCTTTTGTACTGGGAAAGTCATGCCCGGTCAACTTTTGTATTGGGAAAGTCATGCCCGGTGATCTTTTGTACTGGGAAAGTCATGCCCGGTGAACTTTTGTACTGGGAAAGTCATGCCCGGTGAACTTTTGTATTGGGAAAGTCATGCCCGGTGAACTTTTGTATTGGGAAAGTCATGCCCGGTGAACTTTTGTATTGGGAAAGTCATGCCTGGTGAACTTTTGTATTGGGAAAGTCATGCCCGGTCAACTTTTGTATTGGGAAAGTCATGCCCGGTGAACTTTTGTATTGGGAAAGTCATGCCCGGTGAACTTTTGTATTGGAAAAGTCATGCCCGGTGAACTTTTGTATTGGGAAAGTCATGCCCGGTGATCTTTTGTACTGGGAAAGTCATGCCCGGTCAACTTTTGTATTGGGAAAGTCATGCCCGGTGAACTTTTGTATTGGAAAAGTCATGCCCGGTGAACTTTTGTATTGGGAAAGTCATGCCCGGTGAACTTTTGTATTGGGAAAGTCATGCCCGGTGAACTTTTGTATTGGGAAAGTCATGCCCGGTGAACTTTTGTATTGGGAAAGTCATGCCCGGTGAACTTTTGTATTTGGAAAGTCATGCCCGGTGAACTTTTGTATTGGGAAAGTTATGCCCGGTGAACTTTTGTATTGGGAAAATCATGCCCGGTGAACTTTTGTATTGGGAAAGTCATGCCCGGTGATCTTTTGTACTGGGAAAGTCATGCCCGGTAAACTTTTGTATTGGGAAAGTCATGCCCGGTCAACTTTTGTATTGGGAAAGTCATGCCCGGTCAACTTTTGTATTGGGAAAGTCATGCCCGGTGATCTTTTGTACTATGAAAGTCATGCCCGGTGAACTTTTGTATTGGGAAAGTCATGCCCAGTGATCTTTTGTACTGGGAAAGTCATGCCCGGTCAACTTTTGTATTAGGAAAGTCATGCCCGGTGAACTTTTGTACTGGGAAAGTCATGCCCGGTGAACTTTTGTATTGGGAAAGTCATGCCCGGTCAACTTTTGTATTGGGAAAGTCATGCCCGGTGATCTTTTGTACTGGGAAAGTCGTGCCCGGTGAACTTTTGTATTGGGAAAGTCATGCCCGGTGATCTTTTGTACTGGGAAAGTCATGCCCGGTGAACTTTTGTATTGGAAAGTCATGCCCGGTGATCTTTTGTATTGGGAAAGTCATGCCCGGTGAACTTTTGAATGGGAAAAGTCATGCCCGGTGAACTTTTGTATTGGGAAAGTCATGCCCGGTGAACTTTTGTATTGGGAAAGTCATGCCCGGTGAACTTTTGTATTGGGAAAGTCATGCCCGGTGATCTTTTGTACTGGGAAAGTCATGCCCGGTGAACTTTTGTATTGGGAATGTCATGCCCGGTGAACTTTTGTATTGGGAAAGTCATGCCCGGTGAACATTTGTACTGGGAAAGTCATGCCCGGTCAACTTTTGTATTGGGAAAGTCATGCCCGGTGATCTTTTGTACTGGGAAAGTCATGCCCGGTGAACTTTTGTATTGGGAAAGTCATGCCCGGTGAACATTTGTATTGGGAAAGTCATGTCCGGTGAACATTTGTACTGGGAAAGTCATGCCCGGTCAACTTTTGTATTGGGAAAGTCATGCCCGGTGATCTTTTGTACTGGGAAAGTCATGCCCGGTGAACTTTTGTACTGGGAAAGTCATGCCCGGTGATCTTTTGTACTGGGAAAGTCATGCCCGGTGATCTTTTGTACTGGGAAAGTCATGCCCGGTGAACTTTTGTATTAGGAAAGTCATGCCCGGTGAACTTTTGTATTGGGAAAGTCATGCCCGGTGAACTTTTGTATTGGGAAAGTCATGCCCGGTGATCTTTTGTATTGGGAAAGTCATGCCCGGTGAACTTTTGTATGGGAAAAGTCATGCCCGGTGAACTTTTGTATTGGGAAAGTCATGCCCGGTGAACTTTTGTATTGGGAAAGTCATGCCCGGTGAACTTTTGTATTGGGAAAGTCATGCCCAGTGATCTTTTGTACTGGGAAAGTCATGCCCGGTCAACTTTTGTATTAGGAAAGTCATGCCCGGTGAACTTTTGTACTGGGAAAGTCATGCCCGGTGAACTTTTGTATTGGGAAAGTCATGCCCGGTCAACTTTTGTATTGGGAAAGTCATGCCCGGTGATCTTTTGTACTGGGAAAGTCGTGCCCGGTGAACTTTTGTATTGGGAAAGTCATGCCCGGTGATCTTTTGTACTGGGAAAGTCATGCCCGGTGAACTTTTGTATTGGAAAGTCATGCCCGGTGATCTTTTGTATTGGGAAAGTCATGCCCGGTGAACTTTTGTATGGGAAAAGTCATGCCCGGTGAACTTTTGTATTGGGAAAGTCATGCCCGGTGAACTTTTGTATTGGGAAAGTCATGCCCGGTGAACTTTTGTATTGGGAAAGTCATGCCCGGTGATCTTTTGTACTGGGAAAGTCATGCCCGGTGAACTTTTGTATTGGGAATGTCATGCCCGGTGAACTTTTGTATTGGGAAAGTCATGCCCGGTGAACATTTGTACTGGGAAAGTCATGCCCGGTCAACTTTTGTATTGGGAAAGTCATGCCCGGTGATCTTTTGTACTGGGAAAGTCATGCCCGGTGAACTTTTGTATTGGGAAAGTCATGCCCGGTGAACATTTGTATTGGGAAAGTCATGTCCGGTGAACATTTGTACTGGGAAAGTCATGCCCGGTCAACTTTTGTATTGGGAAAGTCATGCCCGGTGATCTTTTGTACTGGGAAAGTCATGCCCGGTGAACTTTTGTACTGGGAAAGTCATGCCCGGTGATCTTTTGTACTGGGAAAGTCATGCCCGGTGATCTTTTGTACTGGGAAAGTCATGCCCGGTGAACTTTTGTATTAGGAAAGTCATGCCCGGTGAACTTTTGTATTGGGAAAGTCATGCCCGGTGAACTTTTGTATTGGGAAAGTCATGCCCGGTGATCTTTTGTATTGGGAAAGTCATGCCCGGTGAACTTTTGTATGGGAAAAGTCATGCCCGGTGAACTTTTGTATTGGGAAAGTCATGCCCGGTGAACTTTTGTATTGGGAAAGTCATGCCCGATGAACTTTTGTATTGGGAAAGTCATGCCCGGTGATCTTTTGTACTGGGAAAGTCATGCCCGGTGAATTTTGTATTGGGAATGTCATGCACGGTGAACATTTGTACTGGGAAAGTCATGCCCGGTCAACTTTTGTATTGGGAAAGTCATGCCCGGTGATCTTTTGTACTGGGAAAGTCATGCCCGGTGAACTTTTGTATTGGGAAAGTCATGCCCGGTGAACTTTTGTATTGGGAAAGTCATGCCCGGTGAACATTTGTACTGGGAAAGTCATGCCCGGTCAACTTTTGTATTGGGAAAGTCATGCCCGGTGATCTTTTGTACTGGGAAAGTCATGCCCGGTGAACTTTTGTACTGGGAAAGTCATGCCCGGTGATCTTTTGTACTGGGAAAGTCATGCCCGGTGATCTTTTGTACTGGGAAAGTCATGCCCGGTGAACTTTTGTATTAGGAAAGTCATGCCCGGTGAACTTTTGTATTGGGAAAATCATGCCCGGTGAACTTTTGTATGGGAAAAGTCATGCCCGGTCAACTTTTGTATGGGAAAAGTCATGCCCGGTCAACTTTTGTATTGGGAAAGTCATGCCCGGTGATCTTTTGTATTGGGAAAGTCATGCCCGGTCAACTTTTGTATGGGAAAAGTCATGCCCGGTGAACTTTTGTATTGGGAAAGTCATGCCCGGTCAACTTTTGTATTGGGAAAGTCATGCCCGGTGAACTTTTGTATTGGGAAAGACATGCCCGGTGAACTTTTGTACTGGGAAAGTCATGCCCGGTGAACTTTTGTATTGGGAAAGTCATGCCCGGTGAACTTTTGTATGGGAAAGTCATGCCCGGTGAACTTTTGTATTGGGAAAGTCATGCCCGGTGAACTTTCGTATTGGGAAAGTCATGCCCGGTGAACTTTTGTATGGGAAAAGTCATGCCCGGTGAAATTTTGTATTAGGAAAGTCATGCCCGGTGAACTTTTGTATGGGAAAAGTCATGCCCGGTGAACTTTTGTATGGGAAAAGTCATGCCCGGTGAACTTTTGTATTGGGAAAGTCATGCCCGGTCAACTTTTGTATTGGGAAAGTCATGCCCGGTGATCTTTTGTACTGGGAAAGTCATGCCCGGCCAACTTTTGTATTGGGAAAGTCATGCCCGGTGAACTTTTGTATTGGGAAAGTCATGCCCGGTGAACTTTTGTATTGGGAAAGTCATGCCCGGTGAACTTTTGTATTGGGAAAGTCATGCCCGGTGATCTTTTGTATTAGGAAAGTCATGCCCGGTGAACTTTTGTATGGGAAAAGTCATCTCCGGTGAACTTTTGTATTGGGAAAGTCATGCCCGGTAAACTTTTGTATTGGGAAAGTCATGCCCGGTGATCTTTTGTACTGGGAAAGTCATGCCCGGTGATCTTTTGTATTGGGAAAGTCATGCCCGGTGATCTTTTGTACTGGGAAAGTCATGCCCGGTGAACTTTTGTATTGGGAAAGTCATGCCCGGTGAACTTTTGTACTGGGAAAGTCATGCCCGGTCAACTTTTGTATTGGGAAAGTCATGCCCGGTCAACTTTTGTATTGGGAAAGTCATGCCCGGTGATCTTTTGTACTGGGAAAGTCATGCCCGGTGAACTTTTGTATTGGGAAAGTCATGCCCGGTGATCTTTTGTACTGGGAAAGTCATGCCCGGTGCACTTTTGTATTGGGAAAGTCATGCCCGGTGATCTTTTGTATTGGGAAAGTCATGCCCGGTGAACTTTTGTATTGGGAAAGTCATGCCCGGTCAACTTTTGTATTGGGAAAGTCATGCCCGGTGAACTTTTGAATGGGAAAAGTCATGCCCGGTCAACTTTTGTATGGGAAAAGTCATGCCCGGTCAACTTTTGTATTGGGAAAGTCATGCCCGGTGATCTTTTGTATTGGGAAAGTCATGCCCGGTCAACTTTTGTATGGGAAAAGTAATGCCCGGTGAACTTTTGTATTGGAAAGTCATGCCCGGTCAACTTTTGTATTGGGAAAGTCATGCCCGGTGAACTTTTGTATTGGGAAAGTCATGCCCGGTGAACTTTTGTACTGGGAAAGTCATGCCCGGTGAACTTTTGTATTGGGAAAGTCATGCCCGGTGAACTTTTGTATTGGGAAAGTCATGCCCGGTGATCTTTTGTATTGGGAAAGTCATGCCCGGTCAACTTTTGTATTGGGAAAGTCATGCCCGGTCAACTTTTGTATTGGGAAAGTCATGCCCGGTGAACTTTTGTATTGGGAAAGTCATGCCCGGTGATCTTTTGTATTGGGAAAGTCATGCCCGGTCAACTTTTGTATTGGGAAAGTCATGCCCGGTCAACTTTTGTATTGGGAAAGTCATGCCCGGTGAACTTTTGTATTGGGAAAGTCATGCCCGGTGATCTTTTGTATTGGGAAAGTCATGCCCGGTGAACTTTTGTATGGGAAAAGTCATGCCCGGTGAACTTTTGTATTGGGAAAGTCATGCCCGGTCAACTTTTGTATTGGGAAAGTCATGCCCGGTGATCTTTTGTACTGGGAAAGTCATGCCCGGTGATCTTTTGTATTGGGAAAGTCATGCCCGGTGATCTTTTGTACTGGGAAAGTCATGCCCGGTGAACTTTGTATTGGGAAAGTCATGCCCGGTGAACTTTTGTACTGGGAAAGTCATGCCCGGTCAACTTTTGTATTGGGAAAGTCATGCCCGGTCAACTTTTGTATTGGGAAAGTCATGCCCGGTGAACTTTTGTATTGGGAAAGTCATGCCCGGTGAACTTTTGTATTGGGAAAGTCAAGCCTGGTGAACTTTTGTACTGGGAAAGTCATGCCCGGTGAACTTTTGTACTGGGAAAGTCATGCCCGGTCAACTTTTGTATTGGGAAAGTCATGCCCGGTGATCTTTTGTACTGGGAAAGTCATGCCCGGTGAACTTTTGTATTGGGAAAGTCATGCCCGGTGAACTTTTGTATTGGGAAAGTCATGCCCGGTGATCTTTTGTACTGGGAAAGTCGTGCCCGGTGAACTTTTGTATGGGAAAAGTCATGCCCGGTGATCTTTTGTATGGGAAAAGTCATGCCCGGTGAACTTTTGTATGGGAAAAGTCATGCCCGGTGAACTTTTGTATTGGGAAAGTCATGCCCGGTGAAATTTTGTATTGGGAAAGTCATGCCCGGTGAACTTTTGTATTGGGAAAGTCATGCCCGGTGAACTTTTGTACTGGGAAAGTCATGCCCGGTGATCTTTTGTACTGGGAAAGTCATGCCCGGTCAACTTTTGTATTGGGAAAGTCATGCCCGGTGATCTTTTGTACTGGGAAAGTCATGCCTGGTGAACTTTTGTACTGGGAAAGTCATGCCCGGTGAACTTTTGTATTGGGAAAGTCATGCCCGGTGAACTTTTGTATTGGGAAAGTCATGCCCGGTGAACTTTTGTATTGGGAAAGTCATGCCCGGTGAACTTTTGTATTGGGAAAGTCATGCCCGGTGAACTTTTGTATTGGGAAAGTCATGCCCGGTGAACTTTTGTATTGGGAAAGTCATGCCCGGTGATCTTTTGTATGGGAAAAGTCATGCCCGGTGAACTTTTGTATTGGGAAAGTCATGCCCGGTGATCTTTTGTACTGGGAAAGTCATGCCCGGTGATCTTTTGTATTGGGAAAGTCATGCCCGGTGATCTTTTGTACTGGGAAAGTCATGCCCGGTGAACTTTTGTATTGGGAAAGTCATGCCCGGTGAACTTTTGTACTGGGAAAGTCATGCCCGGTCAACTTTTGTATTGGGAAAGTCATGCCCGGTCAACTTTTGTATTGGGAAAGTCATGCCCGGTGATCTTTTGTACTGGGAAAGTCATGCCCGGTGAACTTTTGTATTGGGAAAGTCATGCCCGGTGATCTTTTGTATTGGGAAAGTCATGCCCGGTGAACTTTTGTATTGGGAAAGTCATGCCCGGTCAACTTTTGTATTGGGAAAGTCATGCCCGGTGAACTTTTGTATGGGAAAAGTCATGCCCGGTCAACTTTTGTATGGGAAAAGTCATGCCCGGTCAACTTTTGTATTGGGAAAGTCATGCCCGGTGATCTTTTGTATTGGGAAAGTCATGCCCGGTCAACTTTTGTATGGGAAAAGTAATGCCCGGTGAACTTTTGTATTGGGAAAGTCATGCCCGGTCAACTTTTGTATTGGGAAAGTCATGCCCGGTGAACTTTTGTATTGGGAAAGTCATGCCCGGTGAACTTTTGTACTGGGAAAGTCATGCCCGGTGAACTTTTGTATTGGGAAAGTCATGCCCGGTGAACTTTTGTATTGGGAAAGTCATGCCCGGTGATCTTTTGTATTGGGAAAGTCATGCCCGGTCAACTTTTGTATTGGGAAAGTCATGCCCGGTCAACTTTTGTATTGGGAAATTCATGCCCGGTGAACTTTTGTATTGGGAAAGTCATGCCCGGTGATCTTTTGTATTGGGAAAGTCATGCCCGGTCAACTTTTGTATTGGGAAAGTCATGCCCGGTCAACTTTTGTATTGGGAAAGTCATGCCCGGTGAACTTTTGTATTGGGAAAGTCATGCCCGGTGATCTTTTGTATTGGGAAAGTCATGCCCGGTGAACTTTTGTATGGGAAAAGTCATGCCCGGTGAACTTTTGTATTGGGAAAGTCATGCCCGGTCAACTTTTGTATTGGGAAAGTCATGCCCGGTGATCTTTTGTACTGGGAAAGTCATGCCCGGTGATCTTTTGTATTGGGAAAGTCATGCCCGGTGATCTTTTGTACTGGGAAAGTCATGCCCGGTGAACTTTTGTATTGGGAAAGTCATGCCCGGTGAACTTTTGTACTGGGAAAGTCATGCCCGGTCAACTTTTGTATTGGGAAAGTCATGCCCGGTCAACTTTTGTATTGGGAAAGTCATGCCCGGTGAACTTTTGTATTGGGAAAGTCATGCCCGGTGAACTTTTGTATTGGGAAAGTCAAGCCTGGTGAACTTTTGTACTGGGAAAGTCATGCCCGGTGAACTTTTGTACTGGGAAAGTCATGCCCGGTCAACTTTTGTATTGGGAAAGTCATGCCCGGTGATCTTTTGTACTGGGAAAGTCATGCCCGGTGAACTTTTGTATTGGGAAAGTCATGCCCGGTGAACTTTTGTATTGGGAAAGTCATGCCCGGTGATCTTTTTTACTGGGAAAGTCGTGCCCGGTGAACTTTTGTATGGGAAAAGTCATGCCCGGTGATCTTTTGTATGGGAAAAGTCATGCCCGGTGAACTTTTGTATGGGAAAAGTCATGCCCGGTGAACTTTTGTATTGGGAAAGTCATGCCCGGTGAAATTTTGTATTGGGAAAGTCATGCCCGGTGAACTTTTGTATTGGGAAAGTCATGCCCGGTGAACTTTTGTACTGGGAAAGTCATGCCCGGTGATCTTTTGTACTGGGAAAGTCATGCCCGGTCAACTTTTGTATTGGGAAAGTCATGCCCGGTGATCTTTTGTACTGGGAAAGTCATGCCTGGTGAACTTTTGTACTGGGAAAGTCATGCCCGGTGAACTTTTGTATTGGGAAAGTCATGCCCGGTGAACTTTTGTATTGGGAAAGTCATGCCCGGTGAACTTTTGTATTGGGAAAGTCATGCCCGGTGAACTTTTGTATTGGGAAAGTCATGCCCGGTGAACTTTTGTATTGGGAAAGTCATGCCCGGTGAACTTTTGTATTGGGAAAGTCATGCCCGGTGATCTTTTGTATGGGAAAAGTCATGCCCGGTGAACTTTTGTATTGGGAAAGTCATGCCCGGTGAACTTTTGTATTGGGAAAGTCATGCCCGGTGATCTTTTGTACTGGGAAAGTCATGCCCGGTGATCTTTTGTACTGGGAAAGTCATGCCCGGTGAACTTTTGTATGGGAAAAGTCATGCCCGGTGATCTTTTGTACTGGGAAAGTCATCTCCGGTGAACTTTTGTATTAGGAAAGTCATGCCCAGTCAACTTTTGTATTGGGAAAGTCATGCCCGGTCAACTTTTGTATGGGAAAAGCCATGCCCGGTGAACTTTTGCATTATGAAAGTCATGCCCGGTCAACTTTTGTATTGGGAAAGTCATGCCCGGTCAACTTTTGTACTGGGAAAGTCATGCCCGGTCAACTTTTATATTGGGAAAGTCATGCCCGGTGATCTTTTGTACTGGGAAAGTCATGCCCGGTCAACTTTTGTATTGGGAAAGTCATGCCCGGTGAACTTTTGTATGGGAAAAGTCATGCCCGGTGAACTTTTGTATTGGGAAAATCATGCCCGGTGAACTTTTGTATTGGGAAAGTCATGCCCGGTCAACTTTTGTATTGGGAAAGTCATGCCCGGTGATCTTTTGTATTGGGAAAGTCATGCCCGGTCAACTTTTGTATTGGGAAAGTCATGCCCGGTCAACTTTTGTACTGGGAAAGTCATGCCCGGTCAACTTTTGTATTGGGAAAGTCATGCCCGGTGATCTTTTGTACTGGGAAAGTCATGCCCGGTCAACTTTTGTATTGGGAAAGTCATGCCCGGTGAACTTTTGTATGAGAAAAGTCATGCCCGGTGAACTTTTGTATTGGGAAAGTCATGCCCGGTGAACATTTGTACTGGGAAAGTCATGCCCGGTCAACTTTTGTATTGGGAAAGTCATGCCCGGTGATCTTTTGTACTGGGAAAATCATGCCCGGTGAACTTTTGTACTGGGAAAGTCATGCCCGGTGAACTTTTGTATTGGGAAAGTCATGCCCGGTGATCTTTTGTACTGGGAAAGTCATGCCCGGTGAACTTTTGTATGAGAAAAGTCATGCCCGGTGAACTTTTGTATTGGGAAAGTCATGCCCGGTGATCTTTTGCACTGGGAAAGTCATGCCCGGTGAACTTTTGTATTGGGAAAGTCATGCCCGGTGAACTTTTGTATTGGGAAAGTCATGCCCGGTGAACTTTTGTATTGGGAAAGTCATGCCCGGTGAACTTTTGTATGGGAAAAGTCATGCCCGGTGAACTTTTGTATGGGAAAAGTCATGCCCGGTGAACTTTTGTATTGGGAAAGTCATGCCCGGTCAACTTTTGTATTGGGAAAGTCATGCCCGGTGATCTTTTGTACTGGGAAAGTCATGCCCGGTCAACTTTTGTATTGGGAAAGTCATGCCCGGTGAACTTTTGTATGGGAAAAGTCATGCCCGGTCAACTTTTGTATTGGGAAAGTCATGCCCGGTCAACTTTTGTATGGGAAAAGTCATGCCCGGTGAACTTTTGTATTGGGAAAGTCATGCCCGGTGAACTTTTGTATGGGAAAAGTCATGCCCGGTGAACTTTTGTATGGGAAAAGTCATGCCCGGTGAACTTTTGTATTGGGAAAGTCATGCCCGGTCAACTTTTGTATTGGGAAAGTCATGCCCGGTGATCTTTTGTACTGGGAAAGTCATGCCTGGTCAACTTTTGCCCGGTGATCTTTTGTACTGGGAAAGTCATGCCCGGTGAACTTTTGTATGGGAAAAGTCATGCCCGGTGAACTTTTGTATTGGGAAAGTCATGCCCGGTGAACATTTGTATGGGAAAAGTCATGCCCGGTGAACTTTTGTATGGGAAAAGTCATGCCCGGTGATCTTTTGTATTGGGAAAGTCATGCCCGGTGATCTTTTGTACTGGGAAAGTCATGCCCGGTCAACTTTTGTATTGGGAAAGTCATGCCCGGTGATCTTTTGTACTGGGAAAGTCATGCCCAGTGAACTTTTGTATTGGGAAAGTCATGCCCGGTGAACTTTTGTATGGGAAAAGTCATGCCCGGTGATCTTTTGTATTGGGAAAGTCATGCCCGGTGATCTTTTGTACTGGGAAAGTCATGCCCGGTCAACTTTTGTATTGGGAAAGTCATGCCCGGTGATCTTTTGTACTGGGAAAGTCATGCCCGGTGAACTTTTGTACTGGGAAAGTCATGCCCGGTGAACTTTTGTATTGGGAAAGTCGCGCCCGGTGAACTTTTGTATTGGGAAAGTCATGCCCGGTGAACTTTTGTATTGGGAAAGTCATGCCCGGTGAACTTTTGTATTGGGAAAGTCATGCCCGGTCAACTTTTGTATTGGGAAAGTCATGCACGGTGAACTTTTGTATTGGGAAAGTCATGCCCGGTGAACTTTTGTATTGGGAAAGTCATGCCCGGTGAACTTTTGAATTGGGAAAGTCATGTCCGGTGATCTTTTGTACTGGGAAAGTCATGCCCGGTCAACTTTTGTATTGGGAAAGTCATGCCCGGTGAACTTTTGTATTGGGAAAGTCATGCCCGGTGAACTTATGTATTGGGAAAATCATGCCCGGTGAACTTTTGTACTGGGAAAGTCATGCCCGGTGAACTTTTGTATTGGGAAACTCATGCCCGGTGAACTTTTGTATTGGGAAAGTCATGCCCGGTGAACTTTTGTACTGGGAAAGTCATGCCCGGTGAACTTTTCTATTGGGAAAGTCATGCCCGGTGAACTTTTGTATTGGGAAAGTCATGCCCGGTCAACTTTTGTATTGGGAAAGTCATGTCCGGTGATCTTTTTTACTGGGAAAGTCATGCCCGGTGAACTTTTGTATTGGGAAAGTCATGCCCGGTGAACTTTTGTATTGGGAAAGTCATGCCCGGTGAACTTTTGTATGGGAAAAGTCATGCCCGGTGAACTTTTGTATGGGAAAAGTCATGCCCGGTGATCTTTTGTACTGGGAAAGTCATGCCCGGTCAACTTTTGTATTGGGAAAGTCATGCCCGGTGAACTTTTGTATGGGAAAAGTCATGCCCGGTGAACTTTTGTATTGGGAAAGTCATGCCCGGTGAACTTTTGTATGGGAAAAGTCATGCCCGGTGAACTTTTGTATTGGGAAAGTCATGCCCGGTGAACTTTTGTATTGGGAAAGTCATGCCCGGTGAACTTTTGTACTGGGAAAGTCATGCCCGGTGAACTTTTGTATTGGGAAAGTCATGCCCGGTGAACTTTTGTATTGGGAAAGTCATGCCCGGTGATCTTTTGTATTGGGAAAGTCATGCCCGGTGAACTTTTGTATTGGGAAAGTCATGCCCGGTGATCTTTTGTACTGGGAAAGTCATGCCCGGTGAACTTTTGTATGGGAAAAGTCATGCCCGGTGAACTTTTGTATTGGGAAAGTCATGCCCGGTGAACATTTGTATGGGAAAAGTCATGCCCGGTGAACTTTTGTATTGGGAAAGTCATGCCCGGTGAACTTTTGTATTGGGAAAGTCATGCCCGGTGAACTTTTGTACTGGGAAAGACATGCCCGGTGAACTTTTGTACTGGGAAAGTCATGCCCGGTGAACTTTTGTATTGGGAAAGTCATGCCCGGTGAACTTTTGTATTGGGAAAGTCATGCCCGGTGAACTTTTGTATTGGGAAAGTCATGCCCGGTGAACTTTTGAATTGGGAAAGTCATGCCCGGTGATCTTTTGTACTGGGAAAGTCATGCCCGGTCAACTTTTGTATTGGGAAAGTCATGCCCGGTGAACTTTTGTATTGGGAAAGTCATGCCCGGTGAACTTTTGTATTGGGAAAGTCATGCCCGGTGAACTTTTGTACTGGGAAAGTCATGCCCGGTGAACTTTTGTATTGGGAAAGTCATGCCCGGTCAACTTTTGTATTGGGAAAGTCATGCCCGGTGAACTTTTGTATTGGGAAAGTCATGCCCGGTGAACTTTTGTACTGGGAAAGTCATGCCCGGTGAACTTTTGTATTGGGAAAGTCATGCCCGGTGAACTTTTGTATTGGGAAAGTCATGCCCGGTCAACTTTTGTATTGGGAAAGTCATGCCCGGTGATCTTTTTTACTGGGAAAGTCATGCCCGGTGAACTTTTGTATTGGGAAAGTCATGCCCGGTGAACTTTTGTATTGGGAAAGTCATGCCCGGTCAACTTTTGTATTAGGAAAGTCATGCCCGGTGAACTTTTGTATGGGAAAAGTCATGCCCGGTGAACTTTTGTATTGGGAAAGTCATGCCCGGTGAACTTTTGTATGGGAAAAGTCATGCCCGGTGAACTTTTGTATGGGAAAAGTCATGCCCGGTGAACTTTTGTATGGGAAAAGTCATGCCCGGTGATCTTTTGTACTGGGAAAGTCATGCCCGGTCAACTTTTGTATTGGGAAAGTCATGCCCGGTGAACTTTTGTATGGGAAAAGTCATGCCCGGTGAACTTTTGTATTGGGAAAGTCATGCCCGGTGAACTTTTGTATGGGAAAAGTCATGCCCGGTGAACTTTTGTATGGGAAAAGTCATGCCCGGTGAACTTTTGTATTGGGAAAGTCATGCCCGGTGAACTTTTGTACTGGGAAAGTCATGCCCGGTGAACTTTTGTATTGGGAAAGTCATGCCCGGTGAACTTTTGTATTGGGAAAGTCATGCCCGGTGTTCTTTTGTATTGGGAAAGTCATGCCCGGTGAACTTTTGTATTGGGAAAGTCATGCCCGGTGATCTTTTGTACTGGGAAAGTCATGCCCGGTGAACTTTTGTATTGGGAAAGTCATGCCCGGTCAACTTTTGTATTGGGAAAGTCATGCCCGGTGAACATTTGTATGGGAAAAGTCATGCCCGGTGAACTTTTGTATTGGGAAAGTCATGCCCGGTGAACTTTTGTATTGGGAAAGTCATGCCCGGTGAACTTTTGTACTGGGAAAGTCATGCCCGGTGAACTTTTGTACTGGGAAAGTCATGCCCGGTGAACTTTTGTATTGGGAAAGTCATGCCCGGTGAACTTTTGTATGGGAAAAGTCATGCCCGGTGAACTTTTGTATTGGGAAAGCCATGCCCGGTCAACTTTTGTATTGGGAAAGTCATGCCCGGTGAACTTTTGTACTGGGAAAGTCATGCCCGGTGAACTTTTGTATTGGGAAAGTCATGCCCGGTCAACTTTTGCATTGGGAAAGTCATGCCCGGTGAACTTTTGTATGGGAAAAGTCATGCCCGGTGAACTTTTGTATTGGGAAAGTCATGCCCGGTGAACTTTTGTATTGGGAAAGTCATGCCCGGCGAAATTTTGTATTGGGAAAGTCATGCCCGGTGAACTTTTGTATTGGGAAAGTCATGCCCGGTGAACTTTTGTACTGGGAAAGTCATGCCCGGTGAACTTTTGTATTGGGAAAAGTCATGCCCGGTGAACTTTTGTATTGGGAAAGTCATGCCCGGTGAACTTTTGTATTGGGAAAGTCATGCCCGGTGAACTTTTGTATTGGGAAAGTCATGCCCGGTGAACTTTTGTATTGGGAAAGTCATGCCCGGTGAACTTTTGTATTGGGAAAGTCATGCCCGGTGAACTTTTGTATTGGGAAAGTCATGCCCGGTGAACTTTTGTATTGGGAAAGTCATGCCCGGTGAACTTTTGTATTGGGAAAGTCATGCCCGGTGAACTTTTGTATTGGGAACGTCATGCCCGGTGAACTTTTGTATTGGGAAAGTCATGCCCGGTGAACTTTTGTATGGGAAAAGTCATGCCCGGTGAACTTTTGTATGGGAAAAGTCATGCCCGGTGATCTTTTGTACTGGGAAAGTCATGCCCGGTCAACTTTTGTATTGGGAAAGTCATGCCCGGTGAACTTTTGTATTGGGAAAGTCATGCCCGGTGATCTTTTGTACTGGGAAAGTCATGCCCGGTCAACTTTTGTATTGGGAAAGTCATGCCCGGTGATCTTTTGTACTGGGAAAGTCATGCCCGGTGAACTTTTGTACTGGGAAAGTCATGCCCGGTGAACTTTTGTACTGGGAAAGTCATGCCCGGTGAACTTTTGTATTGGGAAAGTCATGCCCGGTGAACTTTTGTATTGGGAAAGTCATGCCCGGTGAACTTTTGTATTGGGAAAGTCATGCCCGGTGAACTTTTGAATTGGGAAAGTCATGCCCGGTGATCTTTTGTACTGGGAAAGTCATGCCCGGTCAACTTTTGTATTGGGAAAGTCATGCCCGGTGAACTTTTGTATTGGGAAAGTCATGCCCGGTGAACTTTTGTATTGGGAAAGTCATGCCCGGTGAACTTTTGTACTGGGAAAGTCATGCCCGGTGAACTTTTGTATTGGGAAAGTCATGCCCGGTGAACTTTTGTATTGGGAAAGTCATGCCCGGTCAACTTTTGTATTGGGAAAGTCATGCCCGGTGAACTTTTGTATTGGGAAAGTCATGCCCGGTGATCTTTTGTACTGGGAAAGTCATGCCCGGTCAACTTTTGTATTGGGAAAGTCATGCCCGGTGATCTTTTGTACTGGGAAAGTCATGCCCGGTGAACTTTTGTACTGGGAAAGTCATGCCCGGTGAACTTTTGTATTGGGAAAGTCGCGCCCGGTGAACTTTTGTATTGGGAAAGTCATGCCCGGTGAACTTTTGTATTGGGAAAGTCATGCCCGGTGAACTTTTGTATTGGGAAAGTCATGCCCGGTCAACTTTTGTATTGGGAAAGTCATGCACGGTGAACTTTTGTATTGGGAAAGTCATGCCCGGTGAACTTTTGTATTGGGAAAGTCATGCCCGGTGAACTTTTGAATTGGGAAAGTCATGCCCGGTGATCTTTTGTACTGGGAAAGTCATGCCCGGTCAACTTTTGTATTGGGAAAGTCATGCCCGGTGAACTTTTGTATTGGGAAAGTCATGCCCGGTGAACTTTTGTATTGGGAAAATCATGCCCGGTGAACTTTTGTACTGGGAAAGTCATGCCCGGTCAACTTTTGTATTGGGAAAGTCATGCCCGGTGAACTTTTGTATTGGGAAAGTCATGCCCGGTGAACTTTTGTACTGGGAAAGTCATGCCCGGTGAACTTTTCTATTGGGATAGTCATGCCCGGTGATCTTTTTTACTGGGAAAGTCATGCCCGGTGAACTTTTGTATTGGGAAAGTCATGCCCGGTGAACTTTTGTATTGGGAAAGTCATGCCCGGTGAACTTTTGTATTGGGAAAGTCATGCCCGGTGAACTTTTGTATTGGGAAAGTCATGCCCGGTGAACTTTTGTATGGGAAAAGTCATGCCCGGTGAAATTTTGTATGGGAAAAGTCATGCCCGGTGATCTTTTGTACTGGGAAAGTCATGCCCGGTCAACTTTTGTATTGGGAAAGTCATGCCCGGTGAACTTATGTATGGGAAAAGTCATGCCCGGTGAACTTTTGTATTGGGAAAGTCATGCCCGGTGAACTTTTGTATGGGAAAAGTCATGCCCGGTGAACTTTTGTATTGGGAAAGTCATGCCCGGTGAACTTTTGTATTGGGAAAGTCATGCCCGGTGAACTTTTGTACTGGGAAAGTCATGCCCGGTGAACTTTTGTATTGGGAAAGTCATGCCCGGTGAACTTTTGTATTGGGAAAGTCATGCCCGGTGATCTTTTGTATTGGGAAAGTCATGCCCGGTGAACTTTTGTATTGGGAAAGTCATGCCCGGTGATCTTTTGTACTGGGAAAGTCATGCCCGGTGAACTTTTGTATTGGGAAAGTCATGCCCGGTGAACTTTTGTATTGGGAAAGTCATGCCCGGTGAACATTTGTATGGGAAAAGTCATGCCCGGTGAACTTTTGTATTGGGAAAGTCATGCCCGGTGAACTTTTGTATTGGGAAAGTCATGCCCGGTGAACTTTTGTACTGGGAAAGTCATGCCCGGTGAACTTTTGTACTGGGAAAGTCATGCCCGGTGAACTTTTGTATTGGGAAAGTCATGCCCGGTGAACTTTTGTATTGGGAAAGTCATGCCCGGTGAACTTTTGTATTGGGAAAGTCATGCCCGGTGAACTTTTGAATTGGGAAAGTCATGCCCGGTGATCTTTTGTACTGGGAAAGTCATGCCCGGTCAACTTTTGTATTGGGAAAGTCATGCCCGGTGAACTTTTGTATTGGGAAAGTCATGCCCGGTGAACTTTTGTATTGGGAAAGTCATGCCCGGTGAACTTTTGTACTGGGAAAGTCATGCCCGGTGAACTTTTGTATTGGGAAAGTCATGCCCGGTGAACTTTTGTATTGGGAAAGTCATGCCCGGTCAACTTTTGTATTGGGAAAGTCATGCCCGGTGAACTTTTGTATTGGGAAAGTCATGCCCGGTGAACTTTTGTACTGGGAAAGTCATGCCCGGTGAACTTTTGTATTGGGAAAGTCATGCCCGGTGAACTTTTGTATTGGGAAAGTCATGCCCGGTCAACTTTTGTATTGGGAAAGTCATGCCCGGTGATCTTTTTTACTGGGAAAGTCATGCCCGGTGAACTTTTGTATTGGGAAAGTCATGCCCGGTGAACTTTTGTATTGGGAAAGTCATGCCCGGTGAACTTTTGTATGGGAAAAGTCATGCCCGGTGAACTTTTGTATGGGAAAAGTCATGCCCGGTGATCTTTTGTACTGGGAAAGTCATGCCCGGTCAACTTTTGTATTGGGAAAGTCATGCCCGGTGAACTTTTTTATGGGAAAAGTCATGCCCGGTGAACTTTTGTATTGGGAAAGTCATGCCCGGTGAACTTTTGTATGGGAAAAGTCATGCCCGGTGAACTTTTGTATTGGGAAAGTCATGCCCGGTGAACTTTTGTATTGGGAAAGTCATGCCCGGTGAACTTTTGTACTGGGAAAGTCATGTCCGGTGAACTTTTGTATTGGGAAAGTCATGCCCGCTGAACTTTTGTATTGGGAAAGTCATGCCCGGTGATCTTTTGTATTGGGAAAGTCATGCCCGGTGAACTTTTGTATTGGGAAAGTCATGCCCGGTGATCTTTTGTACTGGGAAAGTCATGCCCGGTGAACTTTTGTATTGGGAAAGTCATGCCCGGTCAACTTTTGTATTGGGAAAGTCATGCCCGGTGAACATTTGTATGGGAAAAGTCATGCCCGGTGAACTTTTGTATTGGGAAAGTCATGCCCGGTGAACTTTTGTATAGGGAAAGTCATGCCCGGTGAACTTTTGTACTGGGAAAGTCATGCCCGGTGAACTTTTGTACTGGGAAAGTCATGCCCGGTGAACTTTTGTATTGGGAAAGTCATGCCCGGTGAACTTTTGTATGGGAAAAGTCATGCCCGGTGAACTTTTGTATTGGGAAAGCCATGCCCGGTCAACTTTTGTATTGGGAAAGTCATGCCCGGTGAACTTTTGTACTGGGAAAGTCATGCCCGGTGAACTTTTGTATTGGGAAAGTCATGCCCGGTCAACTTTTGCATTGGGAAAGTCATGCCCGGTGAACTTTTGTATGGGAAAAGTCATGCCCGGTGAACGTTTGTATTGGGAAAGTCATGCCCGGTGAACTTTTGTATTGGGAAAGTCATGCCCGGTGAAATTTTGTATTGGGAAAGTCATGCCCGGTGAACTTTTGTATTGGGAAAGTCATGCCCGGTGAACTTTTGTACTGGGAAAGTCATGCCCGGTGAACTTTTGTATTGGGAAAAGTCATGCCCGGTGAACTTTTGTATTGGGAAAGTCATGCCCGGTGAACTTTTGTATTGGGAAAGTCATGCCCGGTGAACTTTTGTATTGGGAAAGTCATGCCCGGTGAACTTTTGTATTGGGAAAGTCATGCCCGGTGAACTTTTGTATTGGGAAAGTCATGCCCGGTGAACTTTTGTATTGGGAAAGTCATGCCCGGTGAACTTTTGTATTGGGAAAGTCATGCCCGGTGAACTTTTGTATTGGGAAAGTCATGCCCGGTGAACTTTTGTATTGGGAACGTCATGCCCGGTGAACTTTTTATTGGGAAAGTCATGCCCGGTGAACTTTTGTATTGGGAAAGTCATGCCCGGTGAACTTTTGTATTGGGAAAGTCATGCCCGGTGAACTTTTGTATTGGGAAAGTCATGCCCGGTGAACTTTTGTATTGGGAAAGTCATGCCCGGTGAACTTTTGTATTGGGAAAGTCATGCCCGGTGATCTTTTGTACTGGGAAAGTCATGCCCGGTGAACTTTTGTATGGGAAAAGTCATGCCCGGTGAACTTTTGTACTGGGAAAGTCATGCCCGGTGAACTTTTGTATTGGGAAAGTCATGCCCGGTCAACTTTTGTATTGGGAAAGTCATGTCCGGTCAATTTTTGTATTGGGAAAGTCATGCCCGGTGAACTTTTGTATTGGGAAAGTCATGCCCGGTGAACTTTTGTATTGGGAAAGTCATGCCCGGTCAACTTTTGTATTGGGAAAGTCATGCCCGGTGATCTTTTGTACTGGGAAAGTCATGCCCGGTCAACTTTTGTATGGGGAAAGTCATGCCCGGTGAACTTTTGTACTGGGAAAGTCAAGCCCGGTGAACTTTTGTATTGGGAAAGTCATGCCCGGTCAACTTTTGTATTGGGAAAGTCATGCCCGGTGATCTTTTGTACTGGGAAAGTCATGCCCGGTGAACTTTTGTACTGGGAAAGTCATGCCCGGTGAACTTTTGTATTGGGAAAGTCATGCCCGGTGATCTTTTGTACTGGGAAAGTCATGCCCGGTGAACTTTTGTATGGGAAAAGTCATGCCCGGTGAACTTTTGTACTGGGAAAGTCATGCCCGGTGAACTTTTGTATTGGGAAAGTCATGCCCGGTGAACTTTTGTATTGGGAAAGTCATGCCCGGTGAACTTTTGTATTGGGAAAGTCATGCCCGGTGAACTTTTGTATTGGGACAGTCATGCCCGGTGAACTTTTGTATTGGGAAAGTCATGCCCGGTGAACTTTTGTATTGGGAAAGTCATGCCCGGTGAACTTTTGTACTGGGAAAGTTATGACCGGTGAACTTTTGTATGGGAAAAGTCATGCCCGGTGATCTTTCGTACTGGGAAAGTCATGCCCGTCAACTTTTGTATTGGGAAAGTCATGCCCGGTCAACTTTTGTATTGGGAAAGTCATGTCCGGTGAACTTTTGTATGGGAAAAGTCATGCCCGGTGATCTTTTGTACTGGGAAAATCATGCCCGGTGAACTTTTGTATTGGGAAAGTCATGCCCGGTGAACTTTTGTATTGGGAAAGTCATGCCCGGTGAACTTTTGTATTGGGAAAGTCATGCCCGGTGAACTTTTGTATTGGGAAAGTCATGCCCGGTGATCTTTTGTACTGGGAAAGTCATGCCCGGTGAACTTTTGTATGGGAAAAGTCATGCCCGGTGATCTTTTGTACTGGGAAAGTCATGCCCGGTGAACTTTTGTATTGGGAAAGTCATGCCCGGTCAAGTTTTGTATTGGGAAAGTCATGCCCGGTGAACTTTTGTATGGGAAAAATCATGCCCGGTGATCTTTTGTACTGGGAAAGTCATGCCCCGTGATTTTTTGTATTGGGAAAGTCATGCCCGGTGAACTTTTGTATTTGGAAAGTCATGCCCGGTCAACTTTTGTATTGGGAAAGTCATGCACGGTCAACTTTTGTATTGGGAAAGTCATGCCCGGTGAACTTTTGTATTGGGAAAGTCATGCCCGGTCAACTTTTGTATGGGAAAAGTCATGCCCGGTGAACTTTTGTATTGGGAAAGTCATGCCCGGTCAACTTTTGTATTAGGAAAGTCATGCCCGGTGAACTTTTGTACTGGGAAAGTCATGCCCGGTGAACTTTTGTATTGGGAAAGTCATGCCCGGTGAACTTTTGTATTGGGAAAGTCATGCCCGGTGAACTTTTGTATTGGGAAAGTCGTGCCCGGTCAACTTTTGTATTGGGAAAGTCATGCCCGGTGAACTTTTGTATTGGGAAAGTCATGCCCGCTGATCTTTTGTACTGGGAAAGTCATGCCCGGTCAACTTTTGTATGGGAAAATTCATGCCCGGTGAACTTTTGTATGGGAAAAGTCATGCCCGGTGAACTTTTGTATTGGGAAAGTCATGCCCGGTGAACTTTTGTACTGGGAAAGTCATGCCCGGTGATCTTTTGTATTGGGAAAGTCATGCCCGGTGAACTTTTGTATTGGGAAAGTCATGCCCGGTGATCTTTTGTATTGGGAAAGTCATGCCCGGTCAACTTTTGTATTGGGAAAGTCATGCCCGGTGATCTTTTGTACTGGGAAAGTCATGCCCGGTCAACTTTTGTATTGGGAAAGTCATGCCCGGTCAACTTTTGTATTGGGAAAGTCATGCCCGGTCAACTTTTGTATTGGGAAAGTCATGCCCGGTGAACTTTTGTATTGGGAAAGTCATGCCCGGTGAACTTTTGTACTGGGAAAGTCATGCCCGGTGAACTTTTGTATTGGGAAAGTCATGCCCGGTGATCTTTTGTACTGGGAAAGTCATGCCCGGTGATCTTTTGTACTGGGAAAGTCATGCCCGGTGAACTTTTGTACTGGGAAAGTCATGCCCGGTGAACTTTTGTATTGGGAAAGTCATGCCCGGTCAACTTTTGTATTGGGAAAGTCATGCCCGGTGATCTTTTGTACTGGGAAAGTCATGCCCGGTGAACTTTTGTATTGGGAAAGTCATGCCCGGTGAACTTTTGTATTAGGAAAGTCATGCCCGGTGAACTTTTGTATTGGGAAAGTCATGCCCGGTCAACTTTTGTATTGGGAAAGTCATGCCCGGAGATCTTTTGTACTGGGAAAGTCATGCCCGGTGAACTTCTGTATGGGAAAAGTCATGCCCGGTGGACTTTTGTATTGGGAAAGTCATGCCCGGTCAACTTTTGTATTGGGAATGTCATGCCCGGTGAACTTTTGTATGGGAAAAGTCATGCCCGGTGAACTTTTGTATTGGGAAAGTCATGCCCGGTGAACTTTTGTATTGGGAAAGTCATGCCCGGTGATCTTTTGTACTGGGAAAGTCATGCCCGGTGAACTTTTGTATGGGAAAAGTCATGCCCGGTGAACTTTTGTATTGGGAAAGTCATGCCCGGTGATCTTTTGTACTGGGAAAGTCATGCCCGGTGAACTTTTGTATGGGAAAAGTCATGCCCGGTGAACTTTTGTATGGGAAAAGTCATGCCCGGTGAACTTTTGTATTGGGAAAGTCATGCCCGGTGAACTTTTGTATAGGAAAAGTCATGCCCGGTGAACTTTTGTATTGGGAAAGTCATGCCCGGTGAACTTTTGTATGGGAAAAGTCATGCCCGGTCAACTTTTGTATTGGAAAAGTCACGCCCGGTGAACTTTTGTATTGGGAAAGTCATGCCCGGTGACCTTTTGTACTGAGAAAGTCATGCCCGGTGAACTTTTGTATTGGGAAAGTCATGCCCGGTGAACTTTTGTATTGGGAAAGTCATGCCCGGTGAACTTTTGTATTGGGAAAGTCATGCCCGGTGAACTTTTGTATTGGGAAAGTCATGCCCGGTGAACTTTTGTATTGGGAAAGTCATGCCCGGTCAACTTTTGTATTGGGAAAGTCATGCCCGGTGAACTTTTGTACTGGGAAAGTCATGCCCGGTGAACTTTTGTATTGGGAAAGTCATGCCCGGTCAACTTTTGTATTGGGAAAGTCATGCCCGGTGAACTTTTGTACTGGGAAAGTCATGCCCTGTGAACTTTTGTATGGGAAAGTCATGCCCGGTGAACTTTTGTACTGGGAAAGTCATGCCCGGTGAACTTTTGTATTGGGAAAGTCATGCCCGGTGAACTTTTGTATTGGGAAAGTCATGCCCGGTGATCTTTTGTACTGGGAAAGTCATGCCCGGTGAACTTTTGTATTGGGAAAGTCATGCCTGGTGAACTTTTGCATGGGAAAAGTCATGCCCGGTGAACTTTTGTATGGGAAAAGTCATGCCCGGTGAACTTTTGTATTGGGAAAGTCATGCCCGGTGAACTTTTGTATTGGGAAAGTCATGCCCGGTGAACTTTTGTATTGGGAAAGTCATGCCCGGTGAACTTTTGTATTGGGAAAGTCATGCCCGGTCAACTTTTGTATTGGGAAAGTCATGCCCGGTCAACTTATGTATTGGGAAAGTCATGCCCAGTGTACTTTTGTATTGGGAAAGTCATGCCCGGTGAACTTTTGTATTGGGAAGGTCATGCCCGGTGAACTTTTGTACTGGGAAAGTCATGCCCGGTGAACTTTTGTATTGGGAAAGTCATGCCCGGTGAACTTTTGTATTGGGAAAGTCATGCCCGGTGAAATTTTGTATTGGGAAAGTCATGCCCGGTCAACTTTTGTATTGGGAAAGTCATGCCCGGTGATCTTTTGTACTGGGAAAGTCATGCCCGGTGAACTTTTGTATGGGAAAAGTCATTCCCGGTGAACTTTTGTATTGGGAAAGTCATGCCCGGTGAACTTTTGTATTGGGAAAGTCATGCCCGGTGAACTTTTGTATTGGGAAAGTCATGCCCGGTCAACTTTTGTATTGGGAAAGTCATGCCCGGTCAACTTTTGTATTGGGAAAGTCATGCCCGGTCAACTTGTGTATTGGGAAAGTCATGCCCGGTGAACTTTTGTATTGGGAAAGTCATGCCCGGTTAACTTTTGTATTGGGAAAGTCATGCCCGGTCAACTTTTGTATTGGGAAAGTCATGCCCGGTGAACTTTTGTATGGGAAAAGTCATGCCCGGTGAACTTTTGTATGGGAAAAGTCATGCCCGGTGAACTTTTGTATTGGGAAAGTCATGCCCGGTGAACTTTTGTATAGGAAAAGTCATGCCCGGTGAACTTTTGTATTGGGAAAGTCATGCCCGGTGAACTTTTGTATGGGAAAAGTCATGCCCGGTGAACTTTTGTATTGGGAAAGTCATGCCCGGTGAACTTTTGTATTGGGAAAGTCATGCCCGGTGATCTTTTGTACTGGGAAAGTCATGCCCGGTGAACTTTTGTATTGGCAAAGTCATGCCCGGTGAACTTTTGTATTGGGAAAGTCATGCCCGGTGAACTTTTGTATTGGGAAAGTCATGCCCGGTGAACTTTTGTATTGGGAAAGTCCTGCCCGGTGAACTTTTGTATTGGGAAAGTCATGCCCGGTCAACTTTTGTATTGGGAAAATCATGCCCGGTGAACTTTTGTACTGGGAAAGTCATGCCCGGTGAACTTTTGTATTGGGAAAGTCATGCCCGGTGAACTTTTGTATTGGGAAAGTCATGCCCGGTCAACTTTTGTATTGGGAAAGTCATGCCCGGTGAACTTTTGTACTGGGAAAGTCATGCCCTGCGAACTTTTGTATGGGAAAGTCATGCCCGGTGAACTTTTGTACTGGGAAAGTCATGCCCGGTGAACTTTTGTATTGGGAAAGTCATGCCCGGTGAACTTTTGTATTGGGAAAGTCATGCCCGGTGATCTTTTGTACTGGGAAAGTCATGCCCGGTGAACTTTTGTATTGGGAAAGTCATGCCCTGTGAACTTTTGCATGGGAAAAGTCATGCCCGGTGAACTTTTGTATGGGAAAAGTCATGCCCGGTGAACTTTTGTATTGGGAAAGTCATGCCCGGTGAACTTTTGTATGGAAAAAGTCATGCCCGGTGAACTTTTGTATGGGAAAAGTCATGCCCGGTGAACTTTTGTACTGGGAAAGTCATGCCCGGTGAACTTTTGTATTGGGAAAGTCATGCCCGGTGAACTTTTGTATTGGGAAAGTCATGCCCGGTAAACTTTTGTATGGGAAAAGTCATGCCCGGTGATCTTTTGTACTGGGAAAGTCATGCCCGGTGAACTTTTGTATTGGGAAAGTCATGCCCGGTGAACTTTTGTATTGGGAAAGTCATGCCCGGTGATCTTTTGTACTGGGAAAGTCATGCCCGGTGAACTTTTGTATGGGAAAAGTCATGCCCGGTGAACTTTTGTATGGGAAAAGTCATGCCCGGTGAACTTTTGTATTGGGAAAGTCATGCCCGGTGAACTTTTGTATAGGAAAAGTCGTGCCCGGTGAACTTTTGTATTGGGAAAGTCATGCCCGGTGAACTTTTGTATGGGAAAAGTCATGCCCGGTCAACTTTTGTATTGGGAAAGTCACGCCCGGTGAACTTTTGTATTGGGAAAGTCATGCCCGGTGATCTTTTGTACTGAGAAAGTCATGCCCGGTGAACTTTTGTATTGGGAAAGTCATGCCCGGTGAACTTTTGTATTGGGAAAGTCATGCCCGGTGAACTTTTGTATTGGGAAAGTCATGCCCGGTGAACTTTTGTATTGGGAAAGTCATGCCCGGTGAACTTTTGTATTGGGAAAGTCATGCCCGGTCAACTTTTGTATTGGGAAAGTCATGCCCGGTGAACTTTTGTACTGGGAAAGTCATGCCCGGTGAACTTTTGTATTGGGAAAGTCATGCCCGGTGAACTTTTGTATTGGGAAAGTCATGCCCGGTCAACTTTTGTATTGGGAAAGTCATGCCCGGTGAACTTTTGTACTGGGAAAGTCATGCCCTGTGAACTTTTGTATGGGAAAGCCATGCCCGGTGAACTTTTGTACTGGGAAAGTCCTGCCCGGTGAACTTTTGTATTGGGAAAGTCATGCCCGGTGAACTTTTGTATTGGGAAGTCATGCCCGGTGAACTTTTGTATTGGGAAGGTCATGCCCGGTGAACTTTTGTACTGGGAAAGTCATGCCCGGTGAACTTTTGTATTGGGAAAGTCATGCCCGGTGAACTTTTGTATTGGGAAAGTCATGCCCGGTGAACTTTTGTATTGGGAAAGTCATGCCCGGTGAACTTTTGTATTGGGAAAGTCATGCCCGGTGAACTTTTGTATTGGGAAAGTCATGCCCGGTGATCTTTTGTACTGGGAAAGTCATGCCCGGTGAACTTTTGTATTGGGAAAGTCATGCCCGGTGAACTTTTGCATAGGAAAAGTCATGCCCGGTGAACTTTTGTATGGGAAAAGTCATGCCCGGTGAACTTTTGTGTTGGGAAAGTCATGCCCGGTGAACTTTTGTATTGGGAAAGTCATGCCCGGTGAACTTTTGTATTGGGAAAGTCATGCCCGGTGAACTTTTGTATTGGGAAAGTCATGCCCGGTCAACTTTTGTATTGGGAAAGTCATGCCCGGTGAACTTATGTATTGGGAAAGTCATGCCCGGTGAACTTTTGTATTGGGAAAGTCATGCCCGGTGAACTTTTGTATTGGGAAGGTCATGCCCGGTGAACTTTTGTACTGGGAAAGTCATGCCCGGTGAACTTTTGTATTGGGAAAGTCATGCCCGGTGAACTTTTGTATTGGGAAAGTCATGCCCGGTGAACTTTTGTATTGGGAAAGTCATGCCCGGTCAACTTTTGTATTGGGAAAGTCATGCCCGGTGATCTTTTGTACTGGGAAAGTCATGCCCGGTGAACTTTTGTATGGGAAAAGTCATGCCCGGTGAACTTTTGTATTGGGAAAGTCATGCCCGGTGAACTTTTGTATTGGGAAAGTCATGCCCGGTGAACCTTTGTATTGGGAAAGTCATGCCCGGTCAACTTTTGTATTGGGAAAGTCATGCCCGGTCAAATTTTGTATTGGGAAAGTCATGCCCGGTCAACTTGTGTATTGGGAAAGTCATGCCCGGTGAACTTTTGTATTGGGAAAGTCATGCCCGGTGAACTTTTGTATTGCGAAAGTCATGCCCGGTCAACTTTTGTATTGGGAAAGTCATGCCCGGTGAACTTTTGTATGGGAAAAGTCATGCCCGGTGAACTTTTGTATGGGAAAAGTCATGCCCGGTGAACTTTTGTATTGGGAAAGTCATGCCCGGTGAACTTTTGTATAGGAAAAGTCATGCCCGGTGAACTTTTGTATTGGGAAAGTCATGCCCGGTGAACTTTTGTATGGGAAAATTCATGCCCGGTCAACTTTTGTATTGGGAAAGTCATGCCCGGTGAACTTTTGTATTGGGAAAGTCATGCCCCGTGATCTTTTGTACTGGGAAAGTCATGCCCGGTGAACTTTTGTATTGGCAAAGTCATGCCCGGTGAACTTTTGTATTGGGAAAGTCATGCCCGGTGAACTTTTGTATTGGGAAAGTCATGCCCGGTGAACTTTTGTATTGGGAAAGTCATGCCCGGTGAACTTTTGTATTGGGAAGGTCATGCCCGGTCAACTTTTGTATTGGGAAAATCATGCCCGGTGAACTTTTGTACTGGGAAAGTCATGCCCGGTGAACTTTTGTATTGGGAAAGTCATGCCCGGTGAACTTTTGTATTGGGAAAGCAATGCCCGGTCAACTTTTGTATTGGGAAAGTCATGCCCGATGAACTTTTGTACTGGGAAAGTCATGCCCTGTGAACTTTTGTATGGGAAAGTCATGCCCGGTGAACTTTTGTACTGGGAAAGTCATGCCCGGTGAACTTTTGTATTGGGAAAGTCATGCCCGGTGAACTTTTGTATTGGGAAAGTCATGCCCGGTGATCTTTTGTACTGGGAAAGTCATGCCCGGTGAACTTTTGTATTGGGAAAGTCATGCCCTGTGAACTTTTGCATGGGAAAAGTCATGCCCGGTGAACTTTTGTATGGGAAAAGTCATGCCCGGTGAACTTTTGTATTGGGAAAGTCATGCCCGGTGAACTTTTGTATTGGGAAAGTCATGCCCGGTGAACTTTTGTATTGGGAAAGTCATGCCCGGTGAACTTTTGTATTGGGAAAGTCATGCCCGGTCAACTTTTGTATTGGGAAAGTCATGCCCGGTGAACTTATGTATTGGGAAAGTCATGCCCGGTGAACTTTTGTATTGGGAAAGTCATGCCCGGTGAACTTTTGTATTGGGAAGGTAATGCCCGGTGAACTTTTGTACTGGGAAAGTCATGCCCGGTGAACTTTTGTATTGGGAAAGTCATGCCCGGTGAACTTTTGTACTGGGAAAGTCATGCCCGGTGAACTTTTGTATTGGGAAAGTCATGCCCGGTGAACTTTTGTATTGGGAAAGTCATGCCCGGTGAACTTTTGTATTGGGAAAGTCATGCCCGGTCAACTTTTGTATTGGGAAAGTCATGCCCGGTGATCTTTTGTACTGGGAAAGTCATGCCCGGTGAACTTTTGTATGGGAAAAGTCATGCCCGGTGAACTTTTGTATTGGGAAAGTCATGCCCGGCGAACTTTTGTATTGGGAAAGTCATGCCCGGTGAACTTTTGTATTGGGAAAGTCATGCCCGGTCAACTTTTGTATTGGGAAAGTCATGCCCGGTCAACTTTTGTATTGGGAAAGTCATGCCCGGTGAACTTTTGTATTGGGAAAGTCGTGCCCGGTCAACTTTTGTATTGGGAAAGTCATGCCCGGTGAACTTTTGTATTGGGAAAGTCATGCCCGGTCAACTTTTGTATTGGGAAAGTCATGCCCGGTCAACTTTTGTATTGGGAAAGTCATGCCCGGTCAACTTTTGTACTGGGAAAGTCATGCCCGGTGAACTTTTGTACTGGGAAAGTCATGCCCGGTGAACTTTTGTACTGGGAAAGTCATGCCCGGTGAACTTTTGTATTGGGAAAGTCATGCCCGGTGAACTTTTGTATTGGGAAAGTCATGCCCGGTGAACTTTTGTATGGGAAAAGTCATGCCCGGTGATCTTTTGTACTGGGAAAGTCATGCCCGGTGAACTTTGTATTGGGAAAATCATGCCCGGTGAACTTTTGTATTGGGAAAGTCATGCCCGGTGATCTTTTGTACTGGGAAAGTCATGCCCGGTGAACTTTTGTATGGGAAAAGTCATGCCCGGTGAACTTTTGTATGGGAAAAATCATGCCCGGTGAACTTTTGTATTGGGAAAGTCATGCCCGGTGAACTTTTGTATGGGAAAAGTCATGCCCGGTGAACTTTTGTATTGGGAAAGTCATGCCCGGTGAACTTTTGTATGGGAAAAGTCATGCTCGGTCAACTTTTGTATTGGGAAAGTCATGCCCGGTGAACTTTTGTATTGGGAAAGTCATGCCCGGTGAACTTTTGTACTGGGAAAGTCATGCCCGGTCAACTTTTGTATTGGGAAAGTCATGCCCGGTGAACTTTTGTATTGGGAAAGTCATGCCCGGTCAACTTTTGTATTAGGAAAGGCATGCCCGGTCAACTTTTGTATTGGGAAAGTCATGCCCGGTGATCTTTTGTATTGGGAAAGTCATGCCCGGTCAACTTTTGTATTGGGAAAGTCATGCCCGGTGATCTTTTGTACTGGGAAAGTCATGCCCGGTGAACTTTTGTATGGGGAAAGTCATGCCCGGTCAACTTTTGTATTGGGAAAGTCATGCCCGGTGAACTTTTGTACTGGGAAAGTCATGCCCGGTGAACTTTTGTATTGGGAAAGTCATGCCCGGTGAACTTTTGTATTGGGAAAGTCATGCCCGGTCAACTTTTGTATTGGGAAAGTCATGCCCGGTGAACTTTTGTACTGGGAAAGTCATGCCCTGTGAACTTTTGTATGGGAAAGTCATGCCCGGTGAACTTTTGTACTGGGAAAGTCATGCCCGGTGAACTTTTGTATTGGGAAAGTCATGCCCGGTGAACTTTTGTATTGGGAAAGTCATGCCCGGTGATCTTTTGTACTGGGAAAGTCATGCCCGGTGAACTTTTGTATTGGGAAAGTCATGCCCGGTGAACTTTTGCATGGGAAAAGTCATGCCCGGTGAACTTTTGTATGGGAAAAGTCATGCCCGTTGAACTTTTGTATTGGGAAAGTCATGCCCGGTGAACTTTTGTATTGGGAAAGTCATGCCCGGTGAACTTTTGTATTGGGAAAGTCATGCCCGGTGAACTTTTGTATTGGGAAAGTCATGCCCGGTCAAATTTTGTATTGGGAAAGTCATGCCCGGTGAACTTATGTATTGGGAAAGTCATGCCCAGTGAACTTTTGTATTGGGAAAGTCATGCCCGGTGAACTTTTGTATTGGGAAGGTCATGCCCGGTGAACTTTTGTACTGGGAAAGTCATGCCCGGTGAACTTTTGTATTGGGAAAGTCATGCCCGGTGAACTTTTGTATTGGGAAAGTCATGCCCGGTGAACTTTTGTATTGGGAAAGTCATGCCCGGTCAATTTTTGTATTGGGAAAGTCATGCCCGGTCAATTTTTGTATTGGGAAAGTCATGCCCGGTGATCTTTTGTATTGGGAAAGTCATGCCCGGTGAACTTTTGTATTGGGAAAGTCATGCCCGGTGAACTTTTGTATTGGGAAAGTCATGCCCGGTCAACTTTTGTATTGGGAAAGTCATGCCCGGTCAACTTGTGTATTGGGAAAGTCATGCCCGGTGAACTTTTGTATTGGGAAAGTCATGCCCGGTGAACTTTTGTATTGGGAAAGTCATGCCCGGTCAACTTTTGTATTGGGAAAGTCATGCCCGGTGAACTTTTGTATGGGAAAAGTCATGCCCGGTGAACTTTTGTATGGGAAAAGTCATGCCCGGTGAACTTTTGTATTGGGAAAGTCATGCCCGGTGAACTTTTGTATAGGAAAAGTCATGCCCGGTGAACTTTTGTATTGGGAAAGTCATGCCCGGTGAACTTTTGTTTGGGAAAAGTCATGCCCGGTCAACTTTTGTATTGGGAAAGTCATGCCCGGTGAACTTTTGTATTGGGAAAGTCATGCCCGGTGATCTTTTGTACTGGGAAAGTCATGCCCGGTGAACTTTTGTATTGGCAAAGTCATGCCCGGTGAACTTTTGTATTGGGAAAGTCATGCCCGGTGAACTTTTGTACAGGGAAAGTCATGCCCGGTGAACTTTTGTATTGGGAAAGTCATGCCCGGTGAACTTTTGTATTGGGAAAGTCATGCCCGGTCAACTTTTGTATTGGGAAAATCATGCCCGGTGAACTTTTGTACTGGGAAAGTCATGCCCGGTGAACTTTTGTATTGGGAAAGTAATGCCCGGTGAACTTTTGTATTGGGAAAGTCATGCCCGGTCAACTTTTGTATTGGGAAAGTCATGCCCGGTGAACTTTTGTACTGGGAAAGTCATGCCCTGTGAACTTTTGTATGGGAAAGTCATGCCCGGTGAACTTTTGTACTGGGAAAGTCATGCCCGGTGAACTTTTGTATTGGGAAAGTCATGCCCGGTGAACTTTTGTATTGGGAAAGTCATGCCCGGTGATCTTTTGTACTGGGAAAGTCATGCCCGGTGAACTTTTGTATTGGGAAAGTCATGCCCTGTGAACTTTTGCATGGGAAAAGTCATGCCCGGTGAACTTTTGTATGGGAAAAGTCATGCCCGGTGAACTTTTGTATTGGGAAAGTCATGCCCGGTGAACTTTTGTATGGGAAAAGTCATGCCCGGTGAACTTTTGTATGGGAAAAGTCATGCCCGGTGAACTTTTGTACTGGGAAAGTCATGCCCGGTGAACTTTTGTATTGGGAAAGTCATGCCTGGTGAACTTTTGTATTGGGAAAGTCATGCCCGGTGAACTTTTGTATGGGAAAAGTCATGCCCGGTGATCTTTTGTACTGGGAAAGTCATGCCCGGTGAACTTTTGTATTGGGAAAGTCATGCCCGGTGAACTTTTGTATTGGGAAAGTCATGCCCGGTGATCTTTTGTACTGGGAAAGTCATGCCCGGTGAACTTTTGTATGGGAAAAGTCATGCCCGGTGAACTTTTGTATGGGAAAAGTCATGCCCGGTGAACTTTTGTATTGGGAAAGTCATGCCCGGTGAACTTTTGTATAGGAAAAGTCATGCCCGGTGAACTTTTGTATTGGGAAAGTCATGCCCGGTGAACTTTTGTATGGGAAAAGTCATGCCCGGTCAACTTTTGTATTGGGAAAGTCACGCCCGGTGAACTTTTGTATTGGGAAAGTCATGCCCGGTGATCTTTTGTACTGAGAAAGTCATGCCCGGTGAACTTTTGTATTGGGAAAGTCATGCCCGGTGAACTTTTGTATTGGGAAAGTCATGCCCGGTGAACTTTTGTATTGGGAAAGTCATGCCCGGTGAACTTTTGTATTGGGAAAGTCATGCCCGGTGAACTTTTGTATTGGGAAAGTCATGCCCGGTCAACTTTTGTATTGGGAAAGTCATGCCCGGTGAACTTTTGTACTGGGAAAGTCATGCCCGGTGAACTTTTGTATTGGGAAAGTCATGCCCGGTGAACTTTTGTATTGGGAAAGTCATGCCCGGTCAACTTTTGTATTGGGAAAGTCATGCCCGGTGAACTTTTGTACTGGGAAAGTCATGCCCTGTGAACTTTTGTATGGGAAAGTCATGCCCGGTGAACTTTTGTACTGGGAAAGTCATGCCCGGTGAACTTTTGTATTGGGAAAGTCATGCCCGGTGAACTTTTGTATTGGGAAAGTCATGCCCGTGATCTTTTGTACTAGGAAAGTCATGCCCGGTGAACTTTTGTATTGGGAAAGTCATGCCCGGTGAACTTTTGCATGGGAAAATCATGCCCGGTGAACTTTTGTATGGGAAAAGTCATGCCCGGTGAACTTTTGTGTTGGGAAAGTCATGCCCGGTGAACTTTTGTATTGGGAAAGTCATGCCCGGTGAACTTTTGTATTGGGAAAGTCATGCCCGGTGAACTTTTGTATTGGGAAAGTCATGCCCGGTCAACTTTTGTATTGGGAAAGTCATGCCCGGTGAACTTATGTATTGGGAAAGTCATGCCCGGTGAACTTTGGTATTGGGAAAGTCATGCCCGGTGAACTTTTGTATTGGGAAGGTCATGCCCGGTGAACTTTTGTACTGGGAAAGTCATGCCCGGTGAACTTTTGTATTGGGAAAGTCATGCCCGGTGAACTTTTGTATTGGGAAAGTCATGCCCGGTGAACTTTTGTATTGGGAAAGTCATGCCCGGTCAACTTTTGTATTGGGAAAGTCATGCCCGGTGATCTTTTGTACTGGGAAAGTCATGCCCGGTGAACTTTTGTATGGGAAAAGTCATGCCCGGTGAACTTTTGTATTGGGAAAGTCATGCCCGGTGAACTTTTGTATTGGGAAAGTCATGCCCGGTGAACTTTTGTATTGGGAAAGTCATGCCCGGTCAACTTTTGTATTGGGAAAGTCATGCCCGGTCAACTTTTGTATTGGGAAAGTCATGCCCGGTTAACTTGTGTATTGGGAAAGTCATGCCCGGTGAACTTTTGTATTGGGAAAGTCATGCCCGGTGAACTTTTGTATTGGGAAAGTCATGCCCGGTCAACTTTTGTATTGGGAAAGTCATGCCCGCTGAACTTTTGTATGGGAAAAGTCATGCCCGGTGAACTTTTGTATGGGAAAAGTCATGCCCGGTGAACTTTTGTATTGGGAAAGTCATGCCCGGTGAACTTTTGTATAGGAAAAGTCATGCCCGGTGAACTTTTGTATTGGGAAAGTCATGCCCGGTGAACTTTTGTATGGGAAAAGTCATGCCCGGTCAACTTTTGTATTGGGAAAGTCATGCCCGGTGAACTTTTGTATTGGGAAAGTCATGCCCGGTGATCTTTTGTACTGGGAAAGTCATGCCCGGTGAACTTTTGTATTGGCAAAGTCATGCCCGGTCAACTTTTGTATTGGGAAAGTCATGCCCGGTGAACTTTTGTATTGGGAAAGTCATGCCCGGTGAACTTTTGTATTGGGAAAGTCATGCCCGGTGAACTTTTGTATTGGGAAAGTCATGCCCGGTCAACTTTTGTATTGGGAAAGTCATGCCCGGTGAACTTATGTATTGGGAAAGTCATGCCCGGTGAACTTTTGTATTGGGAAAGTCATGCCCGGTGAACTTTTGTATTGGGAAGGTCATGCCCGGTGAACTTTTGTACTGGGAAAGTCATGCCCGGTGAACTTTTGTATTGGGAAAGTCATGCCCGGTGAACTTTTGTACTGGGAAAGTCATGCCCGTTGAACTTTTGTATTGGGAAAGTCATGCCCGGTGAACTTTTGTATTGGGAAAGTCATGCCCGGTGAACTTTTGCATTGGGAAAGTCATGTCCGGTCAACTTTTGTATTGGGAAAGTCATGCCCGGTGATCTTTTGTACTGGGAAAGTCATGCCCGGTGAACTTTTGTATGGGAAAAGTCATGCCCGGTGAACTTTTGTATTGGGAAAGTCATGCCCGGTGAACTTTTGTATTGGGAAAGTCATGCCCGGTGAACTTTTGTATTGGGAAAGTCATGCCCGGTCAACTTTTGTATTGGGAAAGTCATGCCCGGTCAACTTTTGTATTGGGAAAGTCATGCCCGGTGAACTTTTGTATTGGGAAAGTCATGCCCGGTCAACTTTTGTATTGGGAAAGTCATGCCCGGTGAACTTTTGTATTGGGAAAGTCATGCCCGGTCAACTTTTGTATTGGGAAAGTCATGCCCGGTGAACTTTTGTACTGGGAAAGTCATGCCCGGTGAACTTTTGTACAGGGAAAGTCATGCCCGGTGAACTTTTGTACTGGGAAAGTCATGCCCGGTGAACTTTTGTATTGGGAAAGTCATGCCCGGTGAACTTTTGTATTGGGAAAGTCATGCCCGGTGAACTTTTGTATGGGAAAAGTCATGCCCGGTGATCTTTTGTACTGGGAAAGTCATGCCCGGTGAACTTTGTATTGGGAAAGTCATGCCCGGTGAACTTTTGTATTGGGAAAGTCATGCCCGGTGATCTTTTGTACTGGGAAAGTCATGCCCGGTGAACTTTTGTATGGGAAAAGTCATGCCCGGTGAACTTTTGTATGGGAAAAATCATGCCCGGTGAACTTTTGTATTGGGAAAGTCATGCCCGGTGAACTTTTGTATGGGAAAAGTCATGCCCGGTGAACTTTTGTATTGGGAAAGTCATGCCCGGTGAACTTTTGTATGGGAAAAGTCATGCCCGGTCAACTTTTGTATTGGGAAAGTCATGCCCGGTGAACTTTTGTATTGGGAAAGTCATGCCCGGTGAACTTTTGTACTGGGAAAGTCATGCCCGGTCAACTTTTGTATTGGGAAAGTCATGCCCGGTGAACTTTTGTATTGGGAAAGTCATGCCCGGTCAACTTTTGTATTAGGAAAGGCATGCCCGGTCAAATTTTGTATTGGGAAAGTCATGCCCGGTGATCTTTTGTATTGGGAAAGTCATGCCCGGTCAACTTTTGTATTGGGAAAGTCATGCCCGGTGATCTTTTGTACTGGGAAAGTCATGCCCGGTGAACTTTTGTATGGGGAAAGTCATGCCCGGTCAACTTTTGTATTGGGAAAGTCATGCCCGGTGAACTTTTGTATTGGGAAAGTCATGCCCGGTCAACTTTTGTATTGGGAAAGTCATGCCCGGTGAACTTTTGTACTGGGAAAGTCATGCCCGGTGAACTTTTGTATTGGGAAAGTCATGCCCGGTGAACTTTTGTATTGGGAAAGTCATGCCCGGTCAACTTTTGTATTGGGAAAGTCATGCCCGGTGAACTTTTGTACTGGGAAGTCATGCCCGGAGAACTTTTGTATGGGAAAGTCATGCCCGGTGAACTTTTGTACTGGGAAAGTCATGCCCGGTGAACTTTTGTATTGGGAAAGTCATGCCCGGTGAACTTTTGTATTGGGAAAGTCATGCCCGGTGATCTTTTGTACTGGGAAAGTCATGCCCGGTGAACTTTTGTATTGGGAAAGTCATGCCCGGTGAACTTTTGCATGGGAAAAGTCATGCCCGGTGAACTTTTGTATGGGAAAAGTCATGCCCGGTGAACTTTTGTATTGGGAAAGTCATGCCCGGTGAACTTTTGTATTGGGAAAGTCATGCCCGGTGAACTTTTGTATTGGGAAAGTCATGCCCGGTGAACTTTTGTATTGGGAAAGTCATGCCCGGTCAACTTTTGTATTGGGAAAGTCATGCCCGGTGAACTTATGTATTGGGAAAGTCATGCCCGGTGAACTTTTGTATTGGGAAAGTCATGCCCGGTGAACTTTTGTATTGGGAAGGTCATGCCCGGTGAACTTTTGTACTGGGAAAGTCATGCCCTGTGAACTTTTGTATTGGGAAAGTCATGCCCGGTGAACTTTTGTACTGGGAAAGTCATGCCCGTTGAACTTTTGTATTGGGAAAGTCATGGCCGGTGAACTTTTGTATTGGGAAAGTCATGCCCGGTGAATTTGTATTGGGAAAGTCATGCCCGGTCAACTTTTGTATTGGGAAAGTCATGCCCGGTGATCTTTTGTACTGGGAAAGTCATGCCCGGTGAACTTTTGTATGGGAAAAGTCATGCCCGGTGAACTTTTGTATTGGGAAAGTCATGCCCGGTGAACTTTTGTATTGGGAAAGTCATGCCCGGTGAACTTTTGTATTGGGAAAGTCATGCCCGGTGAACTTTTGTATTGGGAAAGTCATGCCCGGTGAACTTTTGTATTGGGAAAGTCATGCCCGGTCAACTTTTGTATTGGGAAAGTCATGCCCGGTGAACTTTTGTATTGGGAAAGTCATGCCCGGTCAACTTTTGTATTGGGAAAGTCATGCCCGGTCAACTTTTGTATTGGGAAAGTCATTCCCGGTGAACTTTTGTATTGGGAAAGTCATGCCCGGTCAACTTTTGTATTGGGAAAGTCATGCCCGGTCAACTTTTGTATTGGGAAAGTCATGCCCGGTGAACTTTTGTACTGGGAAAGTCATGCCCGGTGAACTTTTGTACTGGGAAAGTCATGCCCGGTGAACTTTTGTACTGGGAAAGTCATGCCCGGTGAACTTTTGTATTGGGAAAGTCATGCCCGGTGAACTTTTGTATTGGGAAAGTCATGTCCGGTGAACTTTTGTATGGGAAAAGTCATGCCCGGTGATCTTTTGTACTGGGAAAGTCATGCCCGGTGAACTTTTGTATTGGGAAAGTCATGCCCGGTGAACTTTTGTATTGGGAAAGTCATGCCCGGTGATCTTTTGTACTGGGAAAGTCATGCCCGGTGAACTTTCGTATGGGAAAAGTCATGCCCGGTGAACTTTTGTATGGGAAAAATCATGCCCGGTGAACTTTTGTATTGGGAAAGTCATGCCCGGTGAACTTTTGTATGGGAAAAGTCATGCCCGGTGAACTTTTGTATTGGGAAAGTCATGCCCGGTGAACTTTTGTATGGGAAAAGTCATGCCCGGTCAACTTTTGTATTGGGAAAGTCATGCCCGGTGAACTTTTGTATTGGGAAAGTCATGCCCGGTGAACTTTTGTACTGGGAAAGTCATGCCCGGTCAACTTTTGTATTGGGAAAGTCATGCCCGGTGAACTTTTGTATTGGGAAAGTCATGCCCGGTCAACTTTTGTATTAGGATAGGCATGCCCGGTCAACTTTTGTATTGGGAAAGTCCTGCCCGGTGATCTTTTGTATTGGGAAAGTCATGCCCGGTCAACTTTTGTATTGGGAAAGTCATGCCCGGTGATCTTTTGTACTGGGAAAGTCATGCCCGGTGAACTTTTGTATTGGGAAAGTCATGCCCGGTGAACTTTTGTATTGGGAAAGTCATGTCCGGTGAACTTTTGTATTGGGAAAGTCATGCCCGGTGAACTTTTGTATTGGGAAAGTCATGCCCGGTCAACGTTTGTATTGGGAAAGTCATGCCCGGTCAACGTTTGTATTGGGAAAGTCATGCCCGGTGAACTTTTGTATGGGAAAGTCATGCCCGGTGAACTTTTGTACTGGGAAAGTCATGCCCGGTGAACTTTTGTATTGGGAAAGTCATGCCCGGTGAACTTTTGTATTGGGAAAGTCATGCCCGGTGATCTTTTGTACTGGGAAAGTCATGCCCGGTGAACTTTTGTATTGGGAAAGTCATGCCCGGTGAACTTTTGCATGGGAAAAGTCATGCCCGGTGAACTTTTGTATGGGAAAAGTCATGCCCGGTGAACTTTTGTATTGGGAAAGTCATGCCCGGTTAACTTTTGTATTGGGAAAGTCATGCCCGGTGAACTTTTGTACTGGGAAAGTCATGCCCGGTGAACTTTTGTACTGGGAAAGTCATGCCCGGTGAACTTTTGTATTGGGAAAGTCATGCCCGGTGAACTTTTGTATTGGGAAAGTCATGCCCGGTGATCTTTTGTACTGGGAAAGTCATGCCCGGTGAACTTTTGTATTGGGAAAGTCATGCCCGGTGAACTTTTGCATGGGAAAAGTCATGCCCGGTGAACTTTTGTATGGGAAAAGTCATGCCCGGTCAACTTTTGTATTGGGAAAGTCATGCCCGGTCAACTTTTGTATTGGGAAAGTCATGCCCGGTCAACTTTTGTACTGGGAAAGTCATGCCCGGTGAACTTTTGTATTGGGAAAGTCATGCCCGGTGAACTTTTGTATTGGGAAAGTCATGCCCGGTGAACTTTTGTACTGGGAAAGTCATGCCCGGTGAACTTTTGTATTGGGAAAGTCATGCCCGGTCAACTTTTGTATTGGGAAAGTCATGCCCGGTGAACTTTTGTACTGGGAAGTCATGCCCGGTGAACTTTTGTATGGGAAAGTCATGCCCGGTGAACTTTTGTACTGGGAAAGTCATGCCCGGTGAACTTTTGTATTGGGAAAGTCATGCCCGGTGAACTTTTGTATTGGGAAAGTCATGCCCGGTGATCTTTTGTACTGGGAAAGTCATGCCCGGTGAACTTTTGTATTGGGAAAGTCATGCCCGGTGAACTTTTGCATAGGAAAAGTCATGCCTGGTGAACTTTTCTATGGGAAAAGTCATGCCCGGTGAACTTTTGTATTGGGAAAGTCATGCCCGGTGAACTTTTGTATTGGGAAAGTCATGCCCGGTGAACTTTTGTACTGGGAAAGTCATGCCCGGTGAACTTTTGTACTGGGAAAGTCATGCCCGGTGAACTTTTGTATTGGGAAAGTCATGCCCGGTGAACTTTTGTATTGGGAAAGTCATGCCCGGTGATCTTTTGTACTGGGAAAGTCATGCCCGGTGAACTTTTGTATTGGGAAAGTCATGCCCGGTGAACTTTTGCATGGGAAAAGTCATGCCCGGTGAACTTTTGTATGGGAAAAGTCATGCCCGGTCAACTTTTGTATTGGGAAAGTCATGCCCGGTCAACTTTTGTATTGGGAAATTCATGCCCGGTCAACTTTTGTACTGGGAAAGTCATGCCCGGGGAACTTTTGTATTGGGAAAGTCATGCCCGGTGAACTTTTGTATTGGGAAAGTCATGCCCGGTGAACTTTTGTACTGGGAAAGTCATGCCCGGTGAACTTTTGTATTGGGAAAGTCATGCCCGGTGATCTTTTGTACTGGGAAAGTCATGCCCGGTGAACTTTTGTATGAGAAAAGGCATGCCCGGTGATCTTTTGTACTGGGAAAGTCATGCCCGGTGAACTTTTGTATTGGGAAAGTCATGCCCGGTCAACTTTTGTATTGGGAAAGTCATGCCCGGTGAACTTTTGTACTGGGAAGTCATGCCCGGAGAACTTTTGTATGGGAAAGTCATGCCCGGTGAACTTTTGTACTGGGAAAGTCATGCCCGGTGAACTTTTGTATTGGGAAAGTCATGCGCGGTGAACTTTTGTATTGGGAAAGTCATGCCCGGTGATCTTTTGTACTGGGAAAGTCATGCCCGGTGAACTTTTGTATTGGGAAAGTCATGCCCGGTGAACTTTTGCATGGGAAAAGTCATGCCCGGTGATCTTTTGTATGGGAAAAGTCATGCCCGGTGAACTTTTGTATTGGGAAAGTCATGCCCGGTGAACTTTTGTATTGGGAAAGTCATGCCCGGTGAACTTTTGTACTGGGAAAGTCATGCCCGGTGAACTTTTGTACTGGGAAAGTCATGCCCGGTGAACTTTTGTATTGGGAAAGTCATGCCCGGTGAACTTTTGTATTGGGAAAGTCATGCCCGGTGATCTTTTGTACTGGGAAAGTCATGCCCGGTGAACTTTTGTATTGGGAAAGTCATGCCCGGTGAACTTTTGCATGGGAAAAGTCATGCCCGGTGAACTTTTGTATGGGAAAACTCATGCCCGGTCAACTTTTGTATTGGGAAAGTCATGCCCGGTCAACTTTTGTATTGGGAAAGTCATGCCCGGTCAACTTTTGTACTGGGAAAGTCATGCCCGGTGAACTTTTGTATTGGGAAAGTCATGCCCGGTGAACTTTTGTATTGGGAAAGTCATGCCCGGTGAACTTTTGTACTGGGAAAGTCATGCGCGGTGAACTTTTGTATTGGGAAAGTCATGCCCGGTTAACTTTTGTATTGGGAAAGTCATGCCCGGTGAACTTTTGTACTGGGAAGTCATGCCCGGTGAACTTTTGTATTGGGAAAGTCATGCCCGGTGAACTTTTGTATTGGGAAAGTCATGCCCGGTCAACTTTTGTATGGGAAAAGTCATGCCCGGTGATCTTTTGTATTGGGAAAGTCATGCCCGGTGAACTTTTGTATTGGGAAAGTCATGCCCGGTCAACTTTTGTATTGGGAAAGTCATGCCCGGTCAACTTTTGTATTGGGAAAGTCATGCCCGGTGAACTTTTGTATTGGGAAAGTCATGCCCGGTCAACTTTTGTATGGGAAAAGTCATGCCCGGTGAACTTTTGTATTGGGAAAGTCATGCCCGGTCAACTTTTGTATTAGGAAAGTCATGCCCGGTGAACTTTTGTATTGGGAAAGTCATGCCCGGTGATCTTTTGTACTGGGAAAGTCATGCCCGGTGATCTTTTGTACTGGGAAAGTCATGCCCGGTGAACTTTTGCATGGGAAAAGTCATGCCCGGTGAACTTTTGCATGGGAAAAGTCATGCCCGGTGAACTTTTGTATGGGAAAAGTCATGCCCGGTCAACTTTTGTATTGGGAAAGTCATGCCCGGTCAACTTTTGTACTGGGAAAGTCATGCCCGGGGAACTTTTGTATTGGGAAAGTCATGCCCGGTGAACTTTTGTATTGGGAAAGTCATGCCCGGTGAACTTTTGTACTGGGAAAGTCATGCCCGGTGAACTTTTGTATTGGGAAAGTCATGCCCGGTGATCTTTTGTACTGGGAAAGTCATGCCCGGTGAACTTTTGTATGGGAAAAGGCATGCCCGGTGATCTTTTGTACTGGGAAAGTCATGCCCGGTGAACTTTTGTATTGGGAAAGTCATGCCCGGTGAACTTTTGTATTGAGAAAGTCATGCCCGGTCAACTTTTGTATGGGAAAAGTCATGCCCGGTGATCTTTTGTACTGGGAAAGTCATGCCCGGTGAACTTTTGTATTGGGAAAGTCATGCCCGGTGAACTTTTGCATGGGAAAAGTCATGCCCGGTGAACTTTTGTATGGGAAAAGTCATGCCCGGTCAACTTTTGTATTGGGAAAGTCATGCCCGGTCAACTTTTGTATTGGGAAAGTCATGCCCGGTCAACTTTTGTACTGGGAAAGTCATGCCCGGGGAACTTTTGTATTAGGAAAGTCATGCCCGGTGAACTTTTGTATTGGGAAAGTCATGCCCGGTGAACTTTTGTACTGGGAAAGTCATGCCCGGTGAACTTTTGTATTGGGAAAGTCATGCCCGGTGATCTTTTGTACTGGGAAAGTCATGCCCGGTGAACTTTTGTATGGGAAAAGGCATGCCCGGTGATCTTTTGTACTGGGAATGTCATGCCAGGTGAACTTTTGTATTGGGAAAGTCATGCCCGGTCAACTTTTGTATTGGGAAAGTCATGCCCGGTGAACTTTTGTACTGGGAAGTCATGCCCGGGGAACTTTTGTATGGGAAAGTCATGCCCGGTGAACTTTTGTACTGGGAAGTCATGCCCGGAGAATTTTGTATGGGAAAGTCATGCCCGGTGAACTTTTGTACTGGGAAAGTCATGCCCGGTGAACTTTTGTCATGCCCGGTGAACTTTTGTATTGGGAAAGTCATGCCCGGTGATCTTTTGTACTGGGAAAGTCATGCCCGGTGAACTTTTGTATTGGGAAAGTCATGCCCGGTGAACTTTTGTATTGGGAAAGTCATGCCCGGTGAACTTTTGTACTGGGAAAGTCATGCCCGGTGAACTTTTGTATTGGGAAAGTCATGCCCGGTGATCTTTTGTACTGGGAAAGTCATGCCCGGTGAACTTTTGTATGAGAAAAGGCATGCCCGGTGATCTTTTGTACTGGGAAAGTCATGCCCGGTGAACTTTTGTATTGGGAAAGTCATGCCCGGTCAACTTTTGTATTGGGAAAGTCATGCCCGGTGAACTTTTGTACTGGGAAGTCATGCCCGGAGAACTTTTGTATGGGAAAGTCATGCCCGGTGAACTTTTGTACTGGGAAAGTCATGCCCGGTGAACTTTTGTATTGGGAAAGTCATGCGCGGTGAACTTTTGTATTGGGAAAGTCATGCCCGGTGATCTTTTGTACTGGGAAAGTCATGCCCGGTGAACTTTTGTATTGGGAAAGTCATGCCCGGTGAACTTTTGCATGGGAAAAGTCATGCCCGGTGAACTTTTGTATGGGAAAAGTCATGCCCGGTGAACTTTTGTATTGGGAAAGTCATGCCCGGTGAACTTTTGTATTGGGAAAGTCATGCCCGGTGAACTTTTGTACTGGGAAAGTCATGCCCGGTGAACTTTTGTACTGGGAAAGTCATGCCCGGTGAACTTTTGTATTGGGAAAGTCATGCCCGGTGAACTTTTGTATTGGGAAAGTCATGCCCGGTGATCTTTTGTACTGGGAAACAGGGACGTACGCAGGGGGGGGCACGGGGGGCCCGGGCCCCCCCCGAAATTCTTTGGTCGAACAAAATTTTTTAAGCTACTGTAACTAGTTATTATATTTTTTTCTCATAAAAATGTTTGTATATTTGAAGATTTCAAATTAAAACTTATATTTTCTTTAGTTTCTGAAAAGAAAATGTACATCGTTAACAAGTTTTGTAAGAAAATATTTCAAAAATTTTTGTTTGTAAGCTGTTTTTGAGACAAACTTCCAATAAAATCTGAATTACTTCTTCATGTCATATCATACCACTATCAAATGCTAATTCCTTAATGAATATACCCCATGTCTATTATTTATTCGAACTGTATAGTGCTCTCGAGGCTTAAAACTCATCCGGTTATAACAAAAATAACGAGTTCAGTATTATGGACTATTCGTGGACTACATATTGAAAGCCAATTAGAAATTTGTTTTACTGCCATCGCCAAAATTTTGTTATTCTGTTTTAGACAAATTTACTGCTAAACAGTATGAGAAAATAATGAAGACAATATGAGAAAATAATGAAGACAATTACCGAAGTATAATTGTAACCTCAGACTTTAGATTACGAGATTATATACACTAGGATTGTATCGTATAGATTTCATCAAAATAATGATTTAAGACTTCACATATGTTTGGACGTTATTCGTTTCAGCCAAGATGGAAGTACTTACCACCTTCCGTCCGTCTGTATCTCTGTTTGTCTGGCAGGTTGGAACTCATGATAACTCTCGGTCCAATTTATGGATCTCGTAATGTTTTGTCCAAATTAAATTTAAGTCATATCGGTACCTCCGCCATAATAGTTCAAAAATGTTCACTTAAATGGTCGGAGGTACTAACCGATTCGGTCTAAAATCGAGCCTAATATGGTTCGCAAGTTTACTTCCAAAAGTGCATTAAGGTCCAAGAGAATATGTTTGGACAACATCTTCAGGTCTCTTATACAAGTCTAACATAACTGCACGAACGTCCTGTTACAAGAAATTTCATAACGATTCGTGAGGTGTCACTAAACTGCACTTATTTCAAATTTTGTGTGGGAGATACCTGAAGGAGTGGACCGATATAATCCATATTCGAACTTGATGTATGCCTAGAGGTAGTATTACCATATGCAAAGTTTGGTTCAATTCGGTTACTCCCTTCGAGAGTTATCGTGCGCACAAGTTTTGCTACAATTTTTGAACATTTGTGGGGGAGGTACCTGAAGGAGTGGACCTATATGGGCCATCTTCGAACTTAAATCAAATCTGGACAAAATATTTCGATACCCAAAATTTGAACCGATTCGAATGATCCGTTCGAGAGTTATCGTGCGCACCAGCCAGCCAGACAGACAGACAGACAGACAGACAGACGGACAGACAGACGGACGGACATTGCTAGATCGACTCAAAATTGTCTGAAACGGATATCGTACAAACATACTTGGGGTCTAAAACCATTATTTCGATGAGGCACATTTTTGGCCGTATCAAAGTGTAAATACCCTCTTTAGCCTAAAGGCTGAGGGTATAAAAATATAATTTTTGAAAAAATGTATGAAATTAAAAAAATTTTTTTTTCAAAAATTATTTTTTTTTTGCGCGAATGAATAAGTATTAGCCTACTAAAAACTATAAAAATGTTTATTTCATTCAAGTATTGAAAAAGGTCATGCACAAACCACTTGGAAAAATTTTTAAATTTTTGTTTTTTGTTAAAAAATTATATCTTTAAATAAAAGCGTTTACGACATTTTTACGATTCTCAGAATTGAAGAAAATTAGTGAGAAATAAATGTTATGTCAGTTTAATTATCATGTGACTCTAAAGTTTAATTTCAATTGTATATCTGCTTACAGTGACTTCAAAAAATTGTCCATAATTTTGATAAATTCAAATTTTAAAATCATTTTGTGCGTGAGGTTTTTTCACCGAATCACCTTATAATTATGATTTTATGTAATCTTATGGCAAAACTCATCACGCTATGATACAGGGATATGAGGTTGTAAAAAAGTCATAACCCTAGTATATACCTTCCATAGCCTAGAGGCTGAGGGTATAATTAGGCTAAGATTATCGAAATAGTGAAAATCTTGCTATAGCAAAGACAACGGCAATTTTTTGTTGTTGTAAAATTCTGCGATAAACCATAACGTGGACCTGTATGATCAAAAACTTCAATAAATTTTACATGGCGACATTACCGAACGTGGCCCGATATTGTCTATTTTCAATTCTAAATATCCTACTCTGTAAATATTTAAAATTGTATCCTTAGTCCCAATTTACATTAAACGATTTTTCTTGCGGCAATTTTTCTCGTTCTCTTTTAAAATTGCCTCTGGCGTTTATACTGGCAATTCTGTTTCTGCAAGTTTTGTTTTCAAACAATGAAAATAATGTCAAAAACGAAAAATATAAAAGGAATTGCCTGAAAATTGCCGGTACGATCAATTTTTTTCCACTTCCATACCCCTTACGTGTCTCTCCTACAAACTGAGACTTGCCGCAAGTAAACTCGCCTAATGTAAATTGGGACTAAATATTATGAATTCTTTCTATTGAATTTATATACTTTGTACCATTATTTCATATAAAATATAGAATAGAATATAGAATAGAATATGTGCCAAAATTTCCAGTCCATCGGACAAAAATTTCGAAGGGAAACATTTATTGTGTTTTGTATGTAGCATAGAAACTAAAAACGTCTTTTCCTCGAATTGGCACTATGTTTTTGTGGGACTATTGTTTTTATCTTTTCGATAATGGACAATACTATTACGTTCGTAATGATCCCACAAAAATATATGCTGATCGGTTTATTCTTTTTCAAACTACAGTGGGTACCGCCAACTGCTTTAGTAAAAACAGTGCTTTATAAGCGGGCAGTTGAATGTAAGATTTTTCAAAAAAAAAAAAAAAAAAAATAGAAGGGAAAGTCATGCCCGGTGAACTTTTGTATTGGGAAAGTCATGCCCGGTGAACTTTTGCATGGGAAAAGTCATGCCCGGTGAACTTTTGTATGGGAAAAGTCATGCCCGGTCAACTTTTGTATTGGGAAAGTCATGCCCGGTCAACTTTTGTATTGGGAAAGTCATGCCCGGTCAACTTTTGTACTGGGAAAGTCATGCCCGGTGAACTTTTGTATTGGGAAAGTCATGCCCGGTGAACTTTTGTATTGGGAAAGTCATGCCCGGTGAACTTTTGTACTGGGAAAGTCATGCGCGGTGAACTTTTGTATTGGGAAAGTCATGCCCGGTCAACTTTTGTATTGGGAAAGTCATGCCCGGTGAACTTTTGTACTGGGAAGTCATGCCCGGTGAACTTTTGTATTGGGAAAGTCATGCCCGGTGAACTTTTGTATTGGGAAAGTCATGCCCGGTCAACTTTTGTATGGGAAAAGTCATGCCCGGTGATCTTTTGTATTGGGAAAGTCATGCCCGGTGAACTTTTGTATTGGGAAAGTCATGCCCGGTCAACTTTTGTATTGGGAAAGTCATGCCCGGTCAACTTTTGTATTGGGAAAGTCATGCCCGGTGAACTTTTGTATTGGGAAAGTCATGCCCGGTCAACTTTTGTATGGGAAAAGTCATGCCCGGTGAACTTTTGTATTGGGAAAGTCATGCCCGGTCAACTTTTGTATTAGGAAAGTCATGCCCGGTGAACTTTTGTATTGGGAAAGTCATGCCCGGTGATCTTTTGTACTGGGAAAGTCATGCCCGGTGATCTTTTGTACTGGGAAAGTCATGCCCGGTGAACTTTTGCATGGGAAAAGTCATGCCCGGTGAACTTTTGCATGGGAAAAGTCATGCCCGGTGAACTTTTGTATGGGAAAAGTCATGCCCGGTCAACTTTTGTATTGGGAAAGTCATGCCCGGTCAACTTTTGTACTGGGAAAGTCATGCCCGGGGAACTTTTGTATTGGGAAAGTCATGCCCGGTGAACTTTTGTATTGGGAAAGTCATGCCCGGTGAACTTTTGTACTGGGAAAGTCATGCCCGGTGAACTTTTGTATTGGGAAAGTCATGCCCGGTGATCTTTTGTACTGGGAAAGTCATGCCCGGTGAACTTTTGTATGGGAAAAGGCATGCCCGGTGATCTTTTGTACTGGGAAAGTCATGCCCGGTGAACTTTTGTATTGGGAAAGTCATGCCCGGTGAACTTTTGTATTGAGAAAGTCATGCCCGGTCAACTTTTGTATGGGAAAAGTCATGCCCGGTGATCTTTTGTACTGGGAAAGTCATGCCCGGTGAACTTTTGTATTGGGAAAGTCATGCCCGGTGAACTTTTGCATGGGAAAAGTCATGCCCGGTGAACTTTTGTATGGGAAAAGTCATGCCCGGTCAACTTTTGTATTGGGAAAGTCATGCCCGGTCAACTTTTGTATTGGGAAAGTCATGCCCGGTCAACTTTTGTACTGGGAAAGTCATGCCCGGGGAACTTTTGTATTAGGAAAGTCATGCCCGGTGAACTTTTGTATTGGGAAAGTCATGCCCGGTGAACTTTTGTACTGGGAAAGTCATGCCCGGTGAACTTTTGTATTGGGAAAGTCATGCCCGGTGATCTTTTGTACTGGGAAAGTCATGCCCGGTGAACTTTTGTATGGGAAAAGGCATGCCCGGTGATCTTTTGTACTGGGAAAGTCATGCCAGGTGAACTTTTGTATTGGGAAAGTCATGCCCGGTCATCTTTTGTATTGGGAAAGTCATGCCCGGTGAACTTTTGTACTGGGAAGTCATGCCCGGGGAACTTTTGTATGGGAAAGTCATGCCCGGTGAACTTTTGTACTGGGAAGTCATGCCCGGAGAATTTTGTATGGGAAAGTCATGCCCGGTGAACTTTTGTACTGGGAAAGTCATGCCCGGTGAACTTTTGTCATGCCCGGTGAACTTTTGTATTGGGAAAGTCATGCCCGGTGATCTTTTGTACTGGGAAAGTCATGCCCGGTGAACTTTTGTATTGGGAAAGTCATGCCCGGTGAACTTTTGCATGGGAAAAGTCATGCCCGGTGAACTTTTGTATGGGAAAAGTCATGCCCGGTCAACTTTTGTATTGGGAAAGTCATGCCCGGTCAACTTTTGTATTGGGAAAGTCATGCCCGGTCAACTTTTGTACTGGGAAAGTCATGCCCGGTGAACTTTTGTATTGGGAAAGTCATGCCCGGTGAACTTTTGTATTGGGAAAGTCATGCCCGGTGAACTTTTGTATGGGAAAGTCATGCCCGGTGAACTTTTGTACTGGGAAAGTCATGCCCGGTGAACTTTTGTATTGGGAAAGTCATGCCCGGTGAACTTTTGTATTGGGAAAGTCATGCCCGGTGATCTTTTGTACTGGGAAAGTCATGCCCGGTGAACTTTTGTATTGGGAAAGTCATGCCCGGAGAACTTTTGCATAGGAAAAGTCATGCCCGGTGAACTTTTGTATGGGAAAAGTCATGCCCGGTGAACTTTTGTATTGGGAAAGTCATGCCCGGTGAACTTTTGTATTGGGAAAGTCATGCCCGGTGAACTTTTGTACTGGGAAAGTCATGCCCGGTGAACTTTTGTACTGGGAAAGTCATGCCCGGTGAACTTTTGTATTGGGAAAGTCATGCCCGGTGAACTTTTGTATTGGGAAAGTCATGCCCGGTGATCTTTTGTACTGGGAAAGTCATGCCCGGTGAACTTTTGTATTGGGAAAGTCATGCCCGGTGAACTTTTGTATTGGGAAAGTCATGCCCGGTCAACTTTTGTATGGGAAAAGTCATGCCCGGTGAACTTTTGTATGGGAAAGTCATGCCCGGTGAACTTTTGTACTGGGAAAGTCATGCCCGGTGAACTTTTGTATTGGGAAAGTCATGCCCGGTGAACTTTTGCATGGGAAAAGTCATGCCCGGTGAACTTTTGTATGGGAAAAGTCATGCCCGGTCAACTTTTGTATTGGGAAAGTCATGCCCGGTCAACTTTTGTATTGGGAAAGTCATGCCCGGTCAACTTTTGTACTGGGAAAGTCATGCCCGGGGAACTTTTGTATTGGGAAAGTCATGCCCGGTGAACTTTTGTATTGGGAAAGTCATGCCCGGTGAACTTTTGTACTGGGAAAGTCATGCCCGGTGAACTTTTGTATTGGGAAAGTCATGCCCGGTGATCTTTTGTACTGGGAAAGTCATGCCCGGTAATCTTTTGTACTGGGAAAGTCATGCCCGGTGAACTTTTGCATGGGAAAAGTCATGCCCGGTGAACTTTTGTATGGGAAAAGTCATGCCCGGTCAACTTTTGTATTGGGAAAGTCATGCCCGGTCAACTTTTGTACTGGGAAAGTCATGCCCGGCGAACTTTTGTATTGGGAAAGTCATGCCCGGTGAACTTTTGTATTGGGAAAGTCATGCCCGGTGAACTTTTGTACTGGGAAAGTCATGCCCGGTGAACTTTTGTATTGGGAAAGTCATGCCCGGTGATCTTTTGTACTGGGAAAGTCATGCCCGGTGAACTTTTGTATGGGAAAAGGCATGCCCGGTGATCTTTTGTACTGGGAAAGTCATGCCCGGTGAACTTTTGTATTGGGAAAGTCATGCCCGGTGAACTTTTGTATTGGGAAAGTCATGCCCGGTCAACTTTTGTATGGGAAAAGTCATGCCCGGTTATCTTTTGTACTGGGAAAGTCATGCCCGGTGAACTTTTGTATTGGGAAAGTCATGCCCGGTGAACTTTTGTATTGGGAAAGTCATGCCCGGTCAACTTTTGTATTGGGAAAGTCATGCCCGGTCAACTTTTGTATTGGGAAAGTCATGCCCGGTGAACTTTTGTACTGGGAAAGTCATGCCCGGTGAACTTTTGTATTGGGAAAGTCATGCCCGGTGAACTTTTGTATTGGGAAAGTCATGCCCGGTGATCTTTTGTACTGGGAAAGTCATGCCCGGTGAACTTTTGTATTGGGAAAGTCATGCCCGGTGAACTTTTGCATGGGAAAAGTCATGCCCGGTGAACTTTTGTATGGGAAAAGTCATGCCCGGTGAACTTTTGTACTGGGAAAGTCATGCCCGGTGAACTTTTGTATTGGGAAAGTCATGCCCGGTGAACTTTTGTACTGGGAAAGTCATGCCCGTTGAACTTTTGTATTGGGAAAGTCATGCCCGGTGAACTTTTGTATTGGGAAAGTCATGCCCGGTGAACTTTTGTATTGGGAAAGTCATGCCCGGTCAACTTTTGTATTGGGAAAGTCATGCCCGGTGATCTTTTGTACTGGGAAAGTCATGCCCGGTGAACTTTTGTATGGGAAAAGTCATGCCCGGTGAACTTTTGTATTGGGAAAGTCATGCCCGGTGAACTTTTGTATTGGGAAAGTCATGCCCGGTGAACTTTTATATTGGGAAAGTCATGCCCGGTGAACTTTTGTATTGGGAAAGTCATGCCCGGTCAACTTTTGTATTGGGAAAGTCATGCCCGGTCAACTTTTGTATTGGGAAAGTCATGCCCGGTGAACTTTTGTATTGAGAAAGTCATGCCCGGTGAACTTTTGTATTGGGAAAGTCATGCCCGGTCAACTTTTGTATTGGGAAAGTCATGCCCGGTCAACTTTTGTATTGGGAAAGTCATGCCCGGTGAACTTTTGTACTGGGAAAGTCATGCCCGGTGAACTTTTGTATTGGGAAAGTCATGCCCGGTGAACTTTTGTACTGGGAAAGTCATGCCCGGTGAACTTTTGTATTGGGAAAGTCATGCCCGGTGAACTTTTGTACTGGGAAAGTCATGCCCGGTGAACTTTTGTATGGGAAAAGTCATGCCCGGTGATCTTTTGTACTGGGAAAGTCATGCCCGGTGAACTTTTGTATTGGGAAAGTCATGCCCGGTGAACTTTTGTATTGGGAAAGTCATGCCCGGTGATCTTTTGTACTGGGAAAGTCATGCCCGGTGAACTTTCGTATGGGAAAAGTCATGCCCGGTGAACTTTTGCATGGGAAAAGTCATGCCCGGTGAACTTTTGTATTGGGAAAGTCATGTCCGGTGAACTTTTGTATGGGAAAAGTCATGCCCGGTGATCTTTTGTACTGGGAAAGTCATGCCCGGTGAACTTTTGTATTGGGAAAGTCATGCCCGGTGAACTTTTGTATTGGGAAAGTCATGCCCGATGATCTTTTGTACTGGGAAAGTCATGCCCGGTGAACTTTCGTATGGGAAAAGTCATGCCCGGTGAACTTTTGTATGGGAAAAATCATGCCCGGTGAACTTTTGTATTGGGAAAGTCATGCCCGGTGAACTTTTGTATGGGAAAAGTCATGCCCGGTGAACTTTTGTATTGGGAAAGTCATGCCCGGTGAACTTTTGTATGGGAAAAGTCATGCCCGGTCAACTTTTGTATTGGGAAAGTCATGCCCGGTGAACTTTTGTATTGGGAAAGTCATGCCCGGTGAACTTTTGTACTGGGAAAGTCATGCCCGGTCAACTTTTGTATTGGGAAAGTCATGCCCGGTGAACTTTTGTATTGGGAAAGTCATGCCCGGTCAACTTTTGTATTAGGAAAGGCATGCCCGGTCAACTTTTGTATTGGGAAAGTCCTGCCCGGTGATCTTTTGTATTGGGAAAGTCATGCCCGGCCAACTTTTGTATTGGGAAAGTCATGCCCGGTGATCTTTTGTACTGGGAAAGTCATGCCCGGTGAACTTTTGTATGGGGAAAGTCATGCCCGGTCAACTTTTGTATTGGGAAAGTCATGCCCGGTGAACTTTTGTACTGGGAAAGTCATGTCCGGTGAACTTTTGTATTGGGAAAGTCATGCCCGGTGATCTTTTGTACTGGGAAAGTCATGCCCGGTGAACTTTTGTATTGGGAAAGTCATGCCCGGTGAACTTTTGCATAGGAAAAGTCATGCCCGGTGAACTTTTGTATGGGAAAAGTCATGCCCGGTGAACTTTTGTATTGGGAAAGTCATGCCCGGTGAACTTTTGTATTGGGAAAGTCATGCCCGGTGAACTTTTGTACTGGGAAAGTCATGCCCGGTGAACTTTTGTACTGGGAAAGTCATGCCCGGTGAACTTTTGTACTGGGAAAGTCATGCCCGGTGAACTTTTGTATTGGGAAAGTCATGCCCGGTGAACTTTTGTATTGGGAAAGTCATGCCCGGTGATCTTTTGTACTGGGAAAGTCATGCCCGGTGAACTTTTGTATTGGGAAAGTCATGCCCGGTGAACTTTTGCATGGGAAAAGTCATGCCCGGTGAACTTTTGTATGGGAAAAGTCATGCCCGGTGAACTTTTGTATTGGGAAAGTCATGCCCGGTGAACTTTTGTATTGGGAAAGTCATGCCCGGTGAACTTTTGTACTGGGAAAATCATGCCCGGTGAACTTTTGTACTGGGAAAGTCATGCCCGGTGAACTTTTGTATTGGGAAAGTCATGCCCGGTGAACTTTTGTATTGGGAAAGTCATGCCCGGTGATCTTTTGTACTGGGAAAGTCATGCCCGGTGAACTTTTGTATTGGGAAAGTCATGCCCGGTGAACTTTTGTACTGGGAAAGTCATGCCCGGTGAACTTTTGTATTGGGAAAGTCATGCCCGGTCAACTTTTGTATTGGGAAAGTCATGCCCGGTGAACTTTTGTACTGGGAAAGTCATGCCCGGTGAACTTTTGTATTGGGAAAGTCATGCCCGGTGAACTTTTGTATTGGGAAAGTCATGCCCGGTGATCTTTTGTACTGGGAAAGTCATGCCCGGTGAACTTTTGTATTGGGAAAGTCATGCCCGGTGAACTTTTGCATGGGAAAAGTCATGCCCGGTCAACTTTTGTATTGGGAAAGTCATGCCCGGTCAACTTTTGTATTGGGAAAGTCATGCCCGGTCAACTTTTGTACTGGGAAAGTCATGCCCGGTGAACTTTTGTATTGGGAAAGTCATGCCCGGTGAACTTTTGTACTGGGAAAGTCATGCCCGGTGAACTTTTGTATTGGGAAAGTCATGCCCGGTCAACTTTTGTATTGGGAAAGTCATGCCCGGTGAACTTTTGTACTGGGAAGTCATGCCCGGTGAACTTTTGTATGGGAAAGTCATGCCCGGTGAACTTTTGTACTGGGAAAGTCATGCCCGGTGAACTTTTGTATTGGGAAAGTATTGCCCGGTGAACTTTTGTATTGGGAAAGTCATGCCCGGTGATCTTTTGTACTGGGAAAGTCATGCCCGGTGAACTTTTGTATTGGGAAAGTCATGCCCGGTGAACTTTTGCATAGGAAAAGTCATGCCCGGTGAACTTTTGTATGGGAAAAGTCATGCCCTGTGAACTTTTGTATTGGGAAAGTCATGCCCGGTGAACTTTTGTATTGGGAAAGTCATGCCCGGTGAACTTTTGTACTGGGAAAGTCATGCCCGGTGAACTTTTGTATTGGGAAAGTCATGCCCGGTCAACTTTTGTATTGGGAAAGTCATGCCCGGTGAACTTTTGTACTGGGATGTCATGCCCGGTGAACTTTTGTATGGGAAAGTCATGCCCGGTGAACTTTTGTACTGGGAAAGTCATGCCCGGTGAACTTTTGTATTGGGAAAGTATTGCCCGGTGAACTTTTGTATTGGGAAAGTCATGCCCGGTGATCTTTTGTACTGGGAAAGTCATGCCCGGTGAACTTTTGTATTGGGAAAGTCATGCCCGGTGAACTTTTGTATTGGGAAAGTCATGCCCGGTGATCTTTTGTACTGGGAAAGTCATGCCCGGTGAACTTTTGTATTGGGAAAGTCATGCCCGGTGAACTTTTGCATAGGAAAAGTCATGCCCGGTGAACTTTTGTATGGGAAAAGTCATGCCCTGTGAACTTTTGTATTGGGAAAGTCATGCCCGGTGAACTTTTGTATTGGGAAAGTCATGCCCGGTGAACTTTTGTACTGAGAAAGTCATGCCCGGTGAACTTTTGTACTGGGAAAGTCATGCCCGGTGAACTTTTGTATTGGGAAAGTCATGCCCGGTGAACTTTTGTATTGGGAAAGTCATGCCCGGTGATCTTTTGTACTGGGAAAGTCATGCCCGGTGAACTTTTGTATTGGGAAAGTCATGCCCGGTGAACTTTTGCATGGGAAAAGTCATGCCCGGTGAACTTTTGTATGGGAAAAGTCATGCCCGGTCAACTTTTGTATTGGGAAAGTCATGCCCGGTCAACTTTTGTATTGGGAAAGTCATGCCCGGTCAACTTTTGTACTGGGAAAGTCATGCCCGGGGAACTTTTGTATTGGGAAAGTCATGCCCGGTGAACTTTTGTATTGGGAAAGTCATGCCCGGTGAACTTTTGTACTGGGAAAGTCATGCCCGGTGAACTTTTGTATTGGGAAAGTCATGCCCGGTGATCTTTTGTACTGGGAAAGTCATGCCCGGTGAACTTTTGTATGGGAAAAGGCATGCCCGGTGATCTTTTGTACTGGGAAAGTCATGCCCGGTGAACTTTTGTATTGGGAAAGTCATGCCGGGTGAACTTTTGTATTGGGAAAGTCATGCCCGGTCAACTTTTGTATGGGAAAAGTCATGCCTGGTGATCTTTTGTACTGGGAAAGTCATGCCCGGTGAACTTTTGTATTGGGAAAGTCATGCCCGGTGAACTTTTGTATTGGGAAAGTCATGCCCGGTGAACTTTTGTATTGGGAAAGTCATGCCCGGTCAACTTTTGTATGGGAAAAGTCATGCCCGGTGAACTTTTGTATTGGGAAAGTCATGCCCGGTCAACTTTTGTATTAGGAAAGTCATGCCCGGTGAACTTTTGTACTGGGAAAGTCATGCCCGGTGAACTTTTGTATTGGGAAAGTCATGCCCGGTGAACTTTTGTATTGGGAAAGTCATGCCCGGTGAACTTTTGTATTGGGAAAGTCATGCCCGGTCAACTTTTGTATTGGGAAAGTCATGCCCGGTCAACTTTTGTATTGGGAAAGTCATGCCCGGTGAACTTTTGTATTGGGAAAGTCATGCCCGGTGATCTTTTGTACTGGGAAAGTCATGCCCGGTCAACTTTTGTATGGGAAAAGTCATGCCCGGTGAACTTTTGTATGGGAAAAGTCATGCCCGGTCAACTTTTGTATGGGAAAAGTCATGCCCGGTGATCTTTGGTACTGGGAAAGTCATGCCCGGTCAACTTTTGTATTGGGAAAGTCATGCCCGGTGAACTTTTGTATGGGAAAAGTCATGCCCGGTCAACTTTTGTATTGGGAAAGTCATGCCCGGTGATCTTTGGTACTGGGAAAGTCATGCCCGGTCAACTTTTGTATTGGGAAAGTCATGCCCGGTGAACGTTTGTATTGGGAAAGTCATGCCCAGTGATCTTTTGTATTGGGAAAGTCATGCCCGGTGAACTTTTGTATTGGGAAAGTCATGCCCGGTGAACTTTTGTATTGGGAAAGTCATGCCCGGTGAACTTTTGTACTGGGAAAGTCATGCCCGGTGAACTTTTGTATGGGAAAAGTCATGCCCGGTCAACTTTTGTATTGGGAAAGTCATGCCCGGTGAACTTTTGTATTGGGAAAGTCATGCCCGGTGAACTTTTGTACTGGGAAGTCATGCCCGGTGAACTTTTGTATGGGAAAGTCATGCCCGGTGAACTTTTGTATTGGGAAAGTCATGCCCGGTGAACTTTTGTATTGGGAAAGTCATGCCCGGTGAACTTTTGTACTGGGAAAGTCATGCCCGGTGAACTTTTGTACTGGGAAAGTCATGCCCGGTGAACTTTTGTACTGGGAAAGTCATGCCCGGTGAACTTTTGTATTGGGAAAGTCATGCCCGGTGAACTTTTGTATTGGGAAAGTCATGCCCGGTGATCTTTTGTACTGGGAAAGTCATGCCCGGTGAACTTTTGTATTGGGAAAGTCATGCCCGGTGAACTTTTGCATGGGAAAAGTCATGCCCGGTGAACTTTTGTATGGGAAAAGTCATGCCCGGTGAACTTTTGTATTGGGAAAGTCATGCCCGGTGAACTTTTGTATTGGGAAAGTCATGCCCGGTGAACTTTTGTACTGGGAAAATCATGCCCGGTGAACTTTTGTACTGGGAAAGTCATGCCCGGTGAACTTTTGTATTGGGAAAGTCATGCCCGGTGAACTTTTGTATTGGGAAAGTCATGCCCGGTGATCTTTTGTACTGGGAAAGTCATGCCCGGTGAACTTTTGTATTGGGAAAGTCATGCCCGGTGAACTTTTGTACTGGGAAAGTCATGCCCGGTGAACTTTTGTATTGGGAAAGTCATGCCCGGTCAACTTTTGTATTGGGAAAGTCATGCCCGGTGAACTTTTGTACTGGGAAAGTCATGCCCGGTGAACTTTTGTATTGGGAAAGTCATGCCCGGTGAACTTTTGTATTGGGAAAGTCATGCCCGGTGATCTTTTGTACTGGGAAAGTCATGCCCGGTGAACTTTTGTATTGGGAAAGTCATGCCCGGTGAACTTTTGCATGGGAAAAGTCATGCCCGGTCAACTTTTGTATTGGGAAAGTCATGCCCGGTCAACTTTTGTATTGGGAAAGTCATGCCCGGTCAACTTTTGTACTGGGAAAGTCATGCCCGGTGAACTTTTGTATTGGGAAAGTCATGCCCGGTGAACTTTTGTACTGGGAAAGTCATGCCCGGTGAACTTTTGTATTGGGAAAGTCATGCCCGGTCAACTTTTGTATTGGGAAAGTCATGCCCGGTGAACTTTTGTACTGGGAAGTCATGCCCGGTGAACTTTTGTATGGGAAAGTCATGCCCGGTGAACTTTTGTACTGGGAAAGTCGTGCCCGGTGAACTTTTGTATTGGGAAAGTATTGCCCGGTGAACTTTTGTATTGGGAAAGTCATGCCCGGTGATCTTTTGTACTGGGAAAGTCATGCCCGGTGAACTTTTGTATTGGGAAAGTCATGCCCGGTGAACTTTTGCATAGGAAAAGTCATGCCCGGTGAACTTTTGTATGGGAAAAGTCATGCCCTGTGAACTTTTGTATTGGGAAAGTCATGCCCGGTGAACTTTTGTATTGGGAAAGTCATGCCCGGTGAACTTTTGTACTGGGAAAGTCATGCCCGGTGAACTTTTGTATTGGGAAAGTCATGCCCGGTCAACTTTTGTATTGGGAAAGTCATGCCCGGTGAACTTTTGTACTGGGAAGTCATGCCCGGTGAACTTTTGTATGGGAAAGTCATGCCCGGTGAACTTTTGTACTGGGAAAGTCATGCCCGGTGAACTTTTGTATTGGGAAAGTATTGCCCGGTGAACTTTTGTATTGGGAAAGTCATGCCCGGTGATCTTTTGTACTGGGAAAGTCATGCCCGGTGAACTTTTGTATTGGGAAAGTCATGCCCGGTGAACTTTTGTATTGGGAAAGTCATGCCCGGTGATCTTTTGTACTGGGAAAGTCATGCCCGGTGATCTTTTGTATTGGGAAAGTCATGCCCGGTGAACTTTTGCATAGGAAAAGTCATGCCCGGTGAACTTTTGTATGGGAAAAGTCATGCCCTGTGAACTTTTGTATTGGGAAAGTCATGCCCGGTGAACTTTTGTATTGGGAAAGTCATGCCCGGTGAACTTTTGTACTGAGAAAGTCATGCCCGGTGAACTTTTGTACTGGGAAAGTCATGCCCGGTGAACTTTTGTATTGGGAAAGTCATGCCCGGTGAACTTTTGTATTGGGAAAGTCATGCCCGGTGATCTTTTGTACTGGGAAAGTCATGCCCGGTGAACTTTTGTATTGGGAAAGTCATGCCCGGTGAACTTTTGCATGGGAAAAGTCATGCCCGGTGAACTTTTGTATGGGAAAAGTCATGCCCGGTCAACTTTTGTATTGGGAAAGTCATGCCCGGTCAACTTTTGTATTGGGAAAGTCATGCCCGGTCAACTTTTGTACTGGGAAAGTCATGCCCGGGGAACTTTTGTATTGGGAAAGTCATGCCCGGTGAACTTTTGTATTGGGAAAGTCATGCCCGGTGAACTTTTGTACTGGGAAAGTCATGCCCGGTGAACTTTTGTATTGGGAAAGTCATGCCCGGTGATCTTTTGTACTGGGAAAGTCATGCCCGGTGAACTTTTGTATGGGAAAAGGCATGCCCGGTGATCTTTTGTACTGGGAAAGTCATGCCCGGTGAACTTTTGTATTGGGAAAGTCATGCCGGGTGAACTTTTGTATTGGGAAAGTCATGCCCGGTCAACTTTTGTATGGGAAAAGTCATGCCTGGTGATCTTTTGTACTGGGAAAGTCATGCCCGGTGAACTTTTGTATTGGGAAAGTCATGCCCGGTGAACTTTTGTATTGGGAAAGTCATGCCCGGTCAACTTTTGTATTGGGAAAGTCATGCCCGGTCAACATTTGTATTGGGAAAGTCATGCCCGGTGAACTTTTGTATTGGGAAAGTCATGCCCGGTCAACTTTTGTATGGGAAAAGTCATGCCCGGTGAACTTTTGTATTGGGAAAGTCATGCCCGGTCAACTTTTGTATTAGGAAAGTCATGCCCGGTGAACTTTTGTACTGGGAAAGTCATGCCCGGTGAACTTTTGTATTGGGAAAGTCATGCCCGGTGAACTTTTGTATTGGGAAAGTCATGCCCGGTGAACTTTTGTATTGGGAAAGTCATGCCCGGTCAACTTTTGTATTGGGAAAGTCATGCCCGGTCAACTTTTGTATTGGGAAAGTCATGCCCGGTGAACTTTTGTATTGGGAAAGTCATGCCCGGTGATCTTTTGTACTGGGAAAGTCATGCCCGGTCAACTTTTGTATGGGAAAAGTCATGCCCGGTGAACTTTTGTATGGGAAAAGTCATGCCCGGTCAACTTTTGTATGGGAAAAGTCATGCCCGGTGATCTTTGGTACTGGGAAAGTCATGCCCGGTCAACTTTTGTATTGGGAAAGTCATGCCCGGTGAACTTTTGTATGGGAAAAGTCATGCCCGGTCAACTTTTGTATTGGGAAAGTCATGCCCGGTGATCTTTGGTACTGGGAAAGTCATGCCCGGTCAACTTTTGTATTGGGAAAGTCATGCCCGGTGAACGTTTGTATTGGGAAAGTCATGCCCAGTGATCTTTTGTATTGGGAAAGTCATGCCCGGTGAACTTTTGTATTGGGAAAGTCATGCCCGGTGAACTTTTGTATTGGGAAAGTCATGCCCGGTGAACTTTTGTACTGGGAAAGTCATGCCCGGTGAACTTTTGTATGGGAAAAGTCATGCCCGGTCAACTTTTGTATTGGGAAAGTCATGCCCGGTGAACTTTTGTATTGGGAAAGTCATGCCCGGTGAACTTTTGTATTGGGAAAGTCATGCCCGGTGATCTTTGGTACTGGGAAAGTCATGCCCGGTCAACTTTTGTATGGCAAAAGTCATGCCCGGTCAACTTTTGTATTGGGAAAGTCATGCCCGGTGATCTTTGGTACTGGGAAAGTCATGCCCGGTCAACTTTTGTATTGGGAAAGTCATGCCCGGTGAACTTTTGTATTGGGAAAGTCATGCCCGGTGAACTTTTGTACTGGGAAAGTCATGCCCGGTCAACTTTTGTATGGGAAAAGTCATGCCCGGTGAACTTTTGTATTGGGAAAGTCATGCCCGGTGAACTTTTGTACTAGGAAAGTCATGCCCGGTCAACTTTTGTATGGGAAAAGTCATGCCCGGTGATCTTTTGTACTGGGAAAGTCATGCCCGGTGAACTTTTGTATGGGAAAAGTCATGCCCGGTGAACTTTTGTATTGGGAAAGTCATGCCCGGTGAACTTTCGTACTAGGAAAGTCATGCCCGGTCAACTTTTGTATGGGAAAAGTCATGCCCGGTGATCTTTTGTACTGGGAAAGTCATGCCCGGTCAACTTTTGTATGGGAAAAGTCATGCCCGGTAAACTTTTGTATTGGGAAAGTCATGCCCGGTGAACTTTTGTATTGGGAAAGTCATGCCCGGTGAACTTTTGTACTGGGAAAGTCATGCCCGGTGAACTTTTGTATTGGGAAAGTCATGCCCGGTGATCTTTTGTACTGGGAAAGTCATGCCCGGTGAACTTTTGTATGGGAAAAGTCATGCCCGGTGATCTTTTGTATGGGAAAAGTCATGCCCGGTGATCTTTTGTACTGGGAAAGTCATGACCGGTGAACTTTTGTATGGGAAAAATCATGCCCGGTGAACTTTTGTATTGGGAAAATCATGCCCGGTGAACTTTTGTATGGGAAAAGTCATGCCTGGTGAACTTTTGTATTGGGAAAATCATGCCCGGTGAACTTTTGTATGGGAAAAGTCATGCCCGGTGAACTTTTGTATTGGGAAAGTCATGCCCGGTGAACTTTTGTATTGGGAAAGTCATGCCCGGTGAACTTTTGTATTGGGAAAGTCATGCCCGGTGAACTTTTGTATTGGGAAAGTCATGCCCGGTGATCTTTTGTACTGGGAAAGTCATGCCCGGTGAACTTTTGTATTGGGAAAGTCATGCCCGGTGAACTTTTGTATTGGGAAAGTCATGCCCGGTGAACTTTTGTATGGGAAAAGTCATGCCCGGTGAACTTTTGTATGGGAAAAGTCATGCCCGGTGAACTTTTGTATTGGGAAAGTCATGCCCGGTGAACTTTTGTACTGGGAAAGTCATGCCCGGTGAACTTTTGTATTGGGAAAGCCATGCCCGGTGAACTTTTGTATTGGGAAA